>NC_037678.1:33374136-33374429 GCF_003255815.1 Theropithecus gelada | reverse complement strand
GCCGGGCGCGGTGGCTCAAGCCTGTAATCCCAGCACTTTGGGAGGCCGAGGCGGGTGGATCACAAGGTCAGGAGATCGAGACCATCCTGGCTAACATGGTGAAACCCCGTCTCTACTAAAAATACAAAAAAAAAACTAGCCGGGCGTGGTGGCGGGCGCCTGTAGTCCCAGCTACTCGGAGGCTGAGGCAGGAGAATGGCGTGAACCTGGGAGGCGGACCTTGCAGTGAGCCGAGATCGCGCCACTGCACTCCAGCCTGGGTGACACAGCGCGAGACCCCGTCTCAAAAAAAA
>NC_037678.1:33280568-33374036 GCF_003255815.1 Theropithecus gelada | reverse complement strand
AAAAAAAAAAAAAAAAAAAAAAGTTGATTGGAGCTTTTCATTCAACTCTTTTTTTTTTGGACCCTGCAACCCAGGTTGGAGTGCAGTGGTACGATCACAGCTCACTGGAGCCTTGCTCTTGGGCTCAAGTGATCTTACCTCCTGAGTAGCTGGGACTACAGGCATGCACCACCACGTGGCTAATTAAAAATTTTTTTTTGTAGAGACAGGGTCTTGCCATGTTGCTTATGCTGGTCTTGAACTCCTGGGCTCAAGCAATCCTCCTGCTTTGGCCTGCTGAAATGCTGGGATTAGGAGCCACCCCGCTTGGCTTTCCTTTCCTTTCCTTCACACTCCATTTTTGGTCATTTCACTGTTCTGATCACTGATTTTCTCTCTTACCTGCTGTTGAGCTGATCTTTTGGAGTTTCTAATTTGTTTCAGGTCTTCAGAAAGACCTATCTGCTTCAGATGCAGGGCCTCGGTAGGTGGGAGTAGATGCTTGCTGGGTCTAGTCACACAAAGATTTTGGAGTTCCAGAGCACAGCACTTGAAAATGAGTAAGAGGGAAAGACTAGAGCAGTGGGAGGATGCTGCGGAGAGCCACAGACAGGCCTCCATGGCAGCCCTGAGGGAGAACAGCTTTGGAGCGGGCAGAGAGCACTCAGGAAAAACACAGTGTGTGCTTTGGTGTGCCTGCGCCTTGGTAAGATTGTGGGACTCTCATGCTTGTTAAGCCACAACCTGTGCTCCTGGGCCCCAGCCTATGAGTGCGGGCAACCCTGGGCCCCCCTCTCTAGGGGCAAATCCAGGAACTGCCCCTTGGCTGAAGGTGGACTTAGGACTTGACACAAAACCTCACAGATTCCAACACAGCACTATTTTGGGTTTTTATTTTGTTGATGTTGGTTAAATCTTGTATCTTTTTTTTATACACAAGAAAATACTTCATGTACCTATGAAATAAGACAGGTAGGGAATATGTCCAGTGCAAACAGAGGACTCACACCTGTGCATAGACAGCACCATCCAATGATTGTCACTGCAGTCCATGGCGTTACCAAGGCTGCGCCACCCACGTGCTGCCCCAGGAGGCGCTACCAGGCTCTTCCGGCCACAGGTCTGTCCTCCACTGCATGTGGTGGCAGGGCGGGGAGGTCACAGGGCTCCATGATTGTGGGGCAGCTTCAAGGGCACATGGGGCGGAGGGCCTTGGAGGTCCCCTCCTCAGTAGGGGATGTCATTCTGATAGTACTGGATCATGTCGTAGGTCCGGCTCCTGAAAGGCCAAGGAAGAGTGAAGGGAGATGTGAGGAGTCAGCAGGGTCTGAGGTCCCTCCCCAGCAGGGAGCCCTCGCTGTCCAATCAGCCCCTCATGGCTGCCCAGCACCTGAAGGCACAAATGTCTCAGGCGTGCCCTCCCCCACCCAGTGACCACATCTGCTCCAACCCGGGGGCCTCCAAGGCCACCTCATGCTCCTCAGCCAAACCGCTTCCATCTGTGGGAGCCACTGCTCTGCCACATGGGCCTCGGGGCCCTTGGCTCGTCCTGGCCAGATGCCCCCAAGGGGTCTGTATGCTCTCCTCGCATCTCTGGAGAGCCCCTTCTTGCCCTGCCCCAGCCCCTCTTGAAGTCCTGGCCGCCTGGTTTCTCTGCTTCCTCTCAGCAAGAGCTCCTTCCGTGCCCAGTCTCCACACTGCCCTTGTTAGGGCGCTGGACCCGGGCGCCACCTGGGGGCAGGTCTCAGCTTCCTCTCACACTCCTCTGGCCGGCAGTTCCCCACGCAGATGGCCATGCCTGGGCCCCTCATCCTAGTCTGGATGTGGCCTGTCCCATGGCACAGCCTTGGGCCCCCACATGCCCCTCAGGGCCTTACTAACCCCACATGTGTAAGTGCTGCCCCCTTCGGGGATGGCTCACCTGCTGGGCTCGCCATCCTCCCTTTGTTCAGGCTGGACCCCTCAAAGCCGCCTCTGATTCCCACAGCGGGGAGCCTGTCAGCCCGGTGCTCCACCTTTGGACCCTGAGCCAGCCCTCTCCAGGGCCCCCTGCACCCAGCTACTCCCACCACAGTAGTGACCAGCAGCCCGGCTTGCACTTCCAGTCACTGCCCACAAAGCAGCCTGAGGCAGGAACAGGGAAGGAGTGAGGTCTGACTCCTCAGCCCTCCTGGGAGGAGGGAGGCCTGACACCACATTCAGTTCTACTACTCCTGGCCTTGTGCCTCCACTGCTCCCTTGGCCTCACAAGCCCTGGCCAGTTGGGCCCAGCCTCTGGCCTCTGCCAAGTGTTCCCCTCAGCACACCACAGCCCCCTAAACCAGTGCCCCACTGCTCCTCAAGAGCTCCTGTCAAGGCTTGGGTCTTCATGAGAGGGGCGGCTCGGGGACAGCAGAATCCTCATCTCCTGGTGCAGGAAAGGCCCTGCAGGTGCCCAGGGGCCACTGAGGCAGGGGGTAAGGCAGGAGGGCGGGGGACTCACCTGTTGCTGAGGAAGCAGCTCTGGATGACCTTCATGATGAAATTTGCAGCCTCGCGCTCGGTCATGTTGGGGCTAAACCTGTGCCTGGGGGAGAGGCTGTGTCAGGGCTGCCATGGGTAGGGCCGTGCTGGCTCCCTGGCCCAGTGGGAGGAGGGTCTTCCATGGGGACGGACTTCAGCTGAGAGTCATGCCCTGGAAATGTACCTCTGGGGCCCATGTTGGAAGATGGGGTGCTGTGAAGGCCACGCCTGGCTTACTGTGGGCCCTGTCCCCTTCCCAGCATAACCTGAGTGCTCCCATGGCATTAGGGGACTAAGCATTGGGGAGCTAAGCTACTGCAGCCCTAGACCTTAGGGTCAAGGTGGGGTGGGCGTAGCATCCGTGACATAATAGAGGCCCCTGGGTGGGTCCTTGGTGTGGCCAGCACAAGCAGGGGCCCCTCACAGGCGTGGTCTAGGGACAGAGCATCACCCAGGAACTCTGTCTGCTCTGAGGTTCCAAGGAGATGACAACGACACTGACAATTACACAAAAGCTTCCTATCTTGGATGGAGCCTCAGCTAATGGACAACTGTCCCCCAGATGGCCTGCGTGTCCACCAAGGAACCTACTTCAAGAGCTTGATCGTCTGGCCGCGAAAACAGGGCAGGCCCGTGTCCAACATGAGAGTGACCAGGGAGACGACCGCGTCCATGTAGGGCCTGGGGAGAGATAGGAGGGAGCGGTGGGCTGAGGCCAGCCTAGGTGGTGGCCCTGCCTGTAGTCCTATGGCCTGGCTGATGCCAACAGCCTCAGGTGTGGGCTCCTGCCACCCACCTCCCTGCCACATCTTCTACATCTCTGAGGCAACTTTCAATCTGCTGCACTTGGCAACCTGTACCGCCCAGGCAAGGACAGCCCATGTGCACTCTAGACAGGCTGAGTGTCCTGCCCTGTCCCCCACATCAGGCTGCCGGCCATGGCTTCTGCACCTGGGTGGGACGCAGACACTCTGACCTGACTTTCCCTGCAGGGCAGTGCGGACGAACCCAGGTTGGATTGTGGCCTTGGCCAAGTGACCTGTATATGAAACTGGGACGAAGCCCATCTCTGGCATGTAGCCTGTGAGGTGGCAGGTGCTCAGGCTTTGGTGACAGGGTGGATGGGATGCCCAGAAAGGGGGAGCCCATGGCTGAAGGCATGGATCCCCAGGATCCTGCATCCTGGGGAAGGTAGCTGGAATTAGATGCCCAGAGCAAGAATTTACTGGCACGGGTGGGCAGACAGAGGTGACCAAAGGACAGGCATAGGTCAGCAGGTGGCTGCTAGCAACTACCTCACTCTCTGGAACCTGATCCCCTTCTAAAGGGGACCTCAGAACGTTCCCCACACGCCCTCTGCCTCCACCCTGGCCCTCACCCAGGCTCACCGCACAGCCAGGTAGCCGCGCACACACATCTCCATGAACCACTTGAAGGGCGTGGCCTCCATCTTGCCCCCCATGATCATCACCATCTCATCCGTCAGCTTAATGTCGGGTTCCCAGCCAAGATTGCCGCCGGGCGAGCTTTCAAACATGAAGCCAAAGTCTGCAAAACCCCAAAGAGCTGCCTGTGACTGGGCTAGGAGCCAGGGCAGGCAGGGACGAGTGGTCTGTTTTGAGGAGGAGAAAAGGACTCCAACAGCAGCATCCCCTCCACCCCCAATAGGCAGGTTGTGTTTTCTTGGGGACAGTGATAGGGTGGGTGGTGGAGCAGCAGGCAGAGGAAGAGAAGGGAGAAAGTGGAGGCAGGAGTGAGCCAGGCTGGGGCACTGAACTTGGATAAGCCCCACTCCGCCTAGCTCCAGCTTCTGACTCAGAGCAATGGCTGCTCTCACCCCAGCTCCTTGGAGCCGGGGCCAGGCACCCTCCACAGCAGAACAGCTTGGTGGCTGACAGTTCAGACCTCAGAACTGGACCCTGACACTCCTGACAGGGTGGTCCTGGGCATGCTTCCCTCTGTGGGGTGGGGATCCCTAGCCTCCCCTGGGTGCCAGGGGTGAAGGGAGAGGAGGGTGGCACTGTGGCTGGCTGACCGATGTGGATGATATGGCCCTTCTTGTCCAGCATAATGTTGCCGTTGTGTCTGTCCTTGATCTGCAGCAGGAACAGCAGGAGGCTGTAGGCGGCCATGCTTCGGATGAAGTTGTAGCGGGCCTGTGCAGAGAGCGCCCTGGGCTCACAGAGGCCCTGGGGCCTGTGGGCACCCTCCCTGGTCCTACACCCAGGATCCCTGGGCCTGTGAGCACTCTCCCTGGCTCTGTGACCCCACTGTGGAGGCAGAGCCCGAATCAGCAAGCCAGTCTTCGGCAGCAGGAGTGACAGGGGCTGTCTGTGGATGTGGGGGTGTAGATGCTTCCTCCCACACCCAGAACTTAACTTTCTTCTGAGGAGTCCAGCCCAGCTCTACATTCTTTTGACTCCCAAAGTGGCTTACAGATGCTCTGGTGTTTTTTTTTTTGAAATGGAGTCTCGCTCTGTCACCAGGCTGGAGTGCAGTGGGGCGATCTTGGCTCACTGCAATCTCTGCTTCCTGGGTTCAAGTGATTCTCCTGCTCCAGCCTCCCAAGTAGCTGGGACTACAGGTGCCCACCACCATGCCCAGCTAATTTTTTTATTTTCAGTAGAGATGGGGTTTCACCATCTTGGCCAGGATGGTTTCAATCTCTTGACCTCATGATCCGCCTGCCTTGGTCTCCCAAAGTACTGGGATTACAGGCATGAGCCACCACACCTGGCCCAGGTGCCCAGGTTTTAACCCTTAGCAAAGGATGACTGAGGAGAGCAGGGTGTGAGTGGAGGCTGGGGTGGAGTGGAGCGCACATGCACCCGCCCACCCCAGGCTGTGGCTGCCCTGGCTACCTGCTGGAAGGCCAGGGTGGACTCGTCCCCGTACTGGCGTGTGAAGTAGTCGTACATGCCGAAGTCTGTCTGGCGGCCCAGCTGGTCCCGGGAGGTGCAGTCGGGGATGCACTCAATCACCCCGCACTAGGGAGGAAAGGCCAGTTCTGAGCCCGCCGGGTGCGAGGTGCCCAGGGCTGCCCTACTGGCTCCACTCAGGGAACTTACCCCAGGGGCAGTGGCCACCACGCGGTAGGGAAAAACAAAGAGGTCCAGGCCGACCAGCTGGAAGATGTTCTTGAAGAGGTCGATGATCTGCAGGGCCAGCATGTCCTGGGAAGCCGGGACGTGCGGGATGCGGTCAGCTGGCCATGCACCCCAGCACCTCTTCTGGCTCATGCAGGGCAGAGGCCAAGCACCCAGAGATGGAGTGAGGTGGGGAGGCCACAGCTGAGCAAGTCTGGAAGGCCTTGCCTTCTGACCATCAGGGGCTGGACTCAGGCTGCTGGGACCACCAGGTCCTGGGCCGAGCATGAGGCTGAGCTGTCTGGTGGGGTGTGTGAGATAGGGCACTCAACCCCTGGGCAGTTCCCTCAGGTGGGCACTGGCGGAGACAGTGGGAGAAGGGCTGGAAGGAGAGGCCTCTGGGTTTTGCAGAAGCCCTAATTTACCCCATGGCACCTGAACCATATAAGAGGAGGCAAAGATTCACATTTCTGCATATGAGATTGGACTCTGGCCGGCCTGGAGCCTTGGGGAGCAGCAAGCCCAGCCCCTAAGCCTACCCTAGGCCTGACCCTGCTTACCTGCCGGCAGTCGTCCCCCACTTTGAAGATGGCTGCCTGCCAGGAGATCTTCTGGCCGTCGGCCTCCTGCGCGCTGCACTCATCCTCGGAGTCTGAGCGGCACCGCAGACCTGCCCACAGGGAGAGAGGCTGTTGTCAGCCTGTAGGCAGTGAGAAGCCCTCTAAGGGGGCCAGGGGTAAGTCTTCTCCCATGCCTGAAAGAAACCCCAGCAATCTTGGGGATCACTTCTTCAAAGCCCCAGGGAGGCCAAGAAGGAGCCCAAAAGTGTGGGCGGCAAGTCACCCAGGTGCTGAAGCAAGAGACCGAGGGCACAAGCTGTTCCAGTATATTATATAAAATAACAAGTTATAGAAATATAAATCATAGATACAATTATATATATCATTAATCATTAGTTTGTAGCAATGACTCTTTATTCCAATATTATAATAATCTTTGCTCTACAATTATAACCTACGAGAAACCAGGCCATACAGAGACAGGAGCTGAAGGGGCACGGTGAGAAGTGACCAGAAGACAAGTGTGAGCCCTCTGTTAAGCCCGGACACGGCCACTAGAAGGCTCCTTGGTCTAGTGGTAACGTCAGCGTCTGGGAAGGCGCCCGTTACCTAGCGGACCGTGGTCTAGTAGTAGGAAAAGCACCCGCTACTTAGCAGACCGGGAATGGGAGTCTCCCTTTCCCCAGGGGAGTTAGAGAACACTCTGCTCCACCATCTCTTGTGGAGGGCCCGACATCAGTCAGGCCCACTCGCAGTTATCTGGAGGCCTAACCGTCTCCCTGTGATGCTGTGCTTCAGCGGTCCACGCTCCTGGTCCGCCTTCATGTTCCACCCTGTACACCTGGCTCCGCCCTCTAGATAGCAGTAGCAATATCAGTGAAAGTATTAAAGTCTTTGGTCTTTCTGAAAAGAGCATAGAAGAAATAATGACGTAAGCTGTCCTGTTTCCACCTCAGCTACCTAACAGGGAAAGGCCCCCTGTCCGGTGGGCACGTGACTCACGCGACCTTATCAATCATTAGAAACGACTCACACTCTTTACCCTGCCCCTTTTGCCTTGTATACAATAAATAACAGTGCAGCCTGGCGCGCCACTACCGGTCTCCGCATCTTGGTAGTAGTGGTCCCCCGGGCCCAGCTGTCTTTTATCTCTTTGTC
This sequence comes from Theropithecus gelada, assembly GCF_003255815.1. Lineage (NCBI taxonomy): Eukaryota > Metazoa > Chordata > Mammalia > Primates > Cercopithecidae > Theropithecus > Theropithecus gelada. The sequence continues at coordinate 33,366,751 of NC_037678.1, read as the reverse complement.
TTATGTCTTTATTTCTATGATCTCTCGTTTCCGCACATGGGGAGAAAAACCCACCGACCCTGTGGAGTTGGTCCCTACACAACAGGGCTCAAGGAAAGCCTTGGAATAGCAAGTGGAATCCAGGGTCGGAGTCTAAGAACATTTAGGCTTAAATGGAACTAAAAACAGAGCCCCATTTCATCTGCAGTGAAGACCCAGGTATGCCTGGGTCAGTGTTGGGTGCTGTGAGCTGGGGGGTAGGAGGAATGTGTCTGTACACTGGGGTCCTGGCAGGGCTCGGGGCCAGTGTGCGGACATGGCCATGGGAGGTAGGTCCCTGCAAGGGGTGGTGGCCCCCTCTGCACAGCTGGCCACACTGTCTGTACTGGATTGAAGAGTGTCTCCCTAAAATTCATGTTCACCCCAAACCTTAGAATGTGTCCTTATTTGGAAACAGGGTCTTTGCAGATGTAATTAGGTTAAGACAAGGTCACAGTGGATCAGGATGGGCCCTAATCCAATGACTGACATCCTTCAAGGGAGATCATCATGTGAAGAGGGAGGCGGAGATGGAAGTGGAGCATCTGCAGGCCAAAGTGTGCCCAGGACTGCCGGCAACACCACCAGAAACTGAGGTGGCAAGGCAGGACCTGCCCAGAGCCTTCAGAGGGGGCACGGCCCTGATGACACCGCGATGGTGGACTCCAGCCTCCAGAACTGATTGTCTGCACAGCAGCCCTCAGAAACTAACACCCCACAATGGCCCTGGGCCCCTCAGCCTCAGGCAGGAGCCTGCTGGAGTATGCCAGCTGACTCACGGCAGACAGACCTCTAGGGGTGGCACATCTGTCACTGCACTTGAGCTCCATGCCATCCCCCAATGAGGGGTCTGACTTGAGTGAGGGCAGACAGATGGACAGACATCATCTTTTATGGAGAGTTGGTACTAAATTAAATACATGCCGAAAGAAACTGGCATTAGCAAGGAATAGCACTGAGCTCCCAAACAAAACCAGGGATCTTTACTGACCTTCTTTTTCAAGTTCGCTAACTCCACATCGCTTCACCTTGAACTTGGCCAGATATGGGGCTTTTGCAGCACTGAAAACAGAAAGAATGTGGCACCCATGAGGTAGCCGAGAAAAACTGCATACGAGGATGCTGCGGAAGCGGGGGATGGGCAGGGCGAGGCGCCCACCTCTGCATCGGGGTCCCAGACTTGTAGTCGATGTCCAGCACGATGGCCTCCGGGTTGCTGGGCAGGTAGCAGCCTGTGCAGGGACAGAGGCAGTCACAGGGAGTGCATGTGTCACCAAGGTGAGGCCAGTGTCAGTTTCCAACACGGATGTTAGGTGCGAATCCACCCTGCAGGCACACCCCACCCCTGTGGAGGGGCCTCTGGTCCTTGTCCAGGGCACCACTAACTTATTATTCTGCGGCCACTAAGGGTCTGTCCTCCCTGACTCTTCGACTCTTCCAGCCATTGACCAAATGAGTCAGAACCTTCCGGGACACGCTCTTGCTGGAGGAGCACTGAGCCCCATCCTCACGGATGCAGCCCTACTGCTTCTGGGGGCGCGTGTGAAGCCTGTCCTGCCTCCACCTGCCTGAGCAACCCTCCGAACAGCCCTCCATTCTTGGAGTCCCCTTTTTTTTTTGGATAGAGTCTCGCTCTGTCACCCGGGCTGGAGTGCAGTGGTATGATCTTGGCTCACTGCAACCTCTGCCTCCTGGGTTCAAGCGATTCTGCTGCCTCAGCCTCCCGAGTAGCTGGGATTACAGGCGCCTGCCACTGTGCCCAGCTAATTTTTGTACTTTTAGTACAGACAGGGTTTCACCATGTTGGCCAGGCTGGTCTGGAACTCCTTACCTCAGGTGATCCACCCAACTCAGCCTCCCAAAGTGCTGGGATTAGGCCACCACGCCCGGCCAACATTGTTTCTTTATGCTTATTTTATATCTTTGTGAGTTCAAGCTTCTTCAGCTCAGGGTCCATGCCTTACTCATCTTTTTAACAGCCACAATACCTAATGTCATGCCTTTTCTTTTCTTGTTTTTGTTTTTTTGAGACAGAGTCTCACTCTGTCACCCAGGCTGGAGTGCACTGGCACAATCTCGACTCACTGCAAGCTCCGCCTCCCAGGTTCACGCCATTCTCCTGCCTCAGCCTCCCAAGTAGCTGGGACTACAGGCGCCCGCCACCTCGCCCAGCTAGTTTTTTTTGTATTTTTTAGTAGAGACGGGGTTTCACCGTTGTTAGCCAGGATGGTCTCGATCTCCTGACCTCGTGATCCACCCGTCTTGGCCTCCCAAAGTGCTGGGATTACAGGCTTGAGCCACCGCGCCCGGCCCCATCTTCTCTTGAAAAGCTCAGCCTTAACCACACTGGGCTTGAATTGCCACGTGGCCACAGCCACAGGCACCCAGGAGTGGCTTCCTATGGGAGGCGGGGGGTGCTGATGGGTCCCAGCACACATGAGCCGTCCCACACTAGCCCCGCCTGTGTGACCTGCTCCTGTAATGCTGGCGCCCAGGAACCCTCTTCTAGAGTAACAGCTACTGAGGTCAGTGTCAGCCTCCAGAAAAACAGCAGGCAGCAAGGAAGATGAAGGGTACCCACGGACGAGCAGCTCCCGCTCACTAGGGGCAGATTCTGGGAGCGGCTGGGGTCTTGGGGCACCAGGCACCATGGGCCCAAGCAGGTGTGGGGCTGGCCAAGCTACTGTGTCCACACCCTGCAATGCCTGGAGAGGGCAGCAGCCTTCACGCCCCACGGCCCACCCGCAGGAAGAGGTTGGTCTGAGCCTTCAGAAGCCACCTGCTCACCCGGCTGCACCTTCACTTCAGACAGGGCCGACAGACAAGCCTTCTTTCTCTCGTCGCCTTTAGGGTAGGGCCTGAGAAACAGGAAAGAAATGTTTGGTCTCCTGGAGGAACTGGCTGCTGGGGGACAGCCCAAGGCCCCTCCTGCCTGGATTACCCTCTCTGTCCCTCTCTTCCCGGCTCTAGCTGCTCCTAGGGCAGCCAGGCACCACTGGCAGCGATTCTTGCCTTGCATTCCTTGTGGAGAATCCCCGACAGCCCCCAAGGGCGGTTTTCTGGCAGGCTCTGCCCCTGCTGTGTGGGGGTGTGTGTGGCTGGGGGCGGGGGTGGGGGTAATGCCTGCCACCTGCTGCCACCCAGGAAACGCTAGATCTGGTCCTTTATCTTGTGGGTTAGAAGCTGCCAGCACTGCTATTCTCAGCACCCAGCCCAGAAAAGGGTCTCAAACTGACCAAGGTCAGAGCAGCGTAAGCACTGGAGACAGCCCCGCTAGCGTGCCCAGCATTGATGACTCCAGGGTTTCATCCCTTATGAATGGGCAAAGCCAACAACATCCAAGGATGGTGTCAGGTCCACACGAATGGAAGGTCCAGGAAAACGATGACGGGAGCTACAAAGGCAGTCTGGTGTTCCTGACATCATGAGGATCGATCCTTCAGAGTGTGGAGAGGGCAAGGTGGCCTCACATTGTGGAGCTATATGCTAAATTCTACAAACCTTAGGAACGAAACTAAGCTGTGTTTCCTGAAACTGGCGTGGCCATGCATTCTGCCATGCCTTCAAGAGCCTTGACTCACCCCAAGCAGTGCTTCCCCACCCACCCTGGCTGTCCATCAGAACCAGCAGTGGCCCTGTTGCTAGAGACTACTCTCATTCATCTGGTTGGGGCCAGGCATGGGCATTTTTAAAGCTTCCCAGGCATTTCTGTTAAGCTGCAGGGACTGGAACGAGACATCCCAGAAGGCGGTTTCTGAAGCACTGCACTTACTTGATGATAGCCGACACATTGGTGATCTTGTTAAAGAAATCAAACTCCCGCTGGTAAAAGTCCTTCGCTGGGCCCGACAAGGAGCCTGTGATCTCCTCTACTAACTGCTCCAGGAGGTCGCCGATGTCAGCTGCCAAGGAAACAGACGCTGAGTCTCTGTGGCTGCGGAAGAGGCCCCTCAGGAATACCAGCGCTGTTTCCCAGCCCCCAGACGGGCAGTGCCCACTGTGTGCTCTGCAGGCTTGGTGAGACCGTAACACCTGCCATGCGCCCCTTCTGCTGTGTTGACACAGCTGACGCTGGTGGGAAAAGCTGCTGGTGCCTAAGCAGAGCTCAAGGTAGGGGCCAAGCGCACAACTGAGCGTGGAATCCTCACTGCTACACACCCAGTAAGAAAAATGCCCATATCATTTATGAATGTCACAGGTGAAGCAATGAGAATTAATTTTTATTAAACTCTACCCTGAATACATGTTTTTTTTTTGTTGTTGTTGTTGTTAAATAGAGGCACACAGTGGGCGGGGCTCTATTAAATAGTGCCTCTCGCAATTCAAATCCCAGGCTGAATTTAAATTCCTGGGCTCAAGAGATCCTCCTGCCTCAGCCACCTGAGTTCCTGGGACTATAGCTAGTAGGTGGGACTACAGGTACGCATCACCACACCTGGCTTTTAAAGTATCCTTTGTGATGAAATGGGATGTGCATCTAAGGCAGGCGCTGTCCTGAGACGCACTTGGAGCTTGTCTGATTTTGGAGCCTGGACTAACCTTTTTCACAGACCTTGGTTTTTACATGAAAAAATGACTGACAGACAACATATAGTTATTCAGACTGAGGGATGCGGCAGATGTTTTCCTGAAAATGAACAAAAAATGAATCTTCCACTCAAAGGAACAACTGAAACATTTTTTGGAAAACTTGGATCTGCCACTGTGAGCTCAACAGCTTCCCTTAAAAACCCTTTCTGATAAGACTGGCAGCATGTGAACAAATGATTTTTCCACATTGAATAAAGAAATACATCAACCTTTGAAAGATGTGTATAACTCACTGGCCTGTATTTTATAAATGCCCACTGTTTGATGTCATAAAAGCTGTCATGGGTCCAGGTGTGAAGCAGACCAATGGACCTGAACAAAACACAGCGTGAGAAGTTTACTGCCAAATTTAAGATGCCACACTGCAATTAACCTTTTTTTTGGGCGATCCTCGTGCCTTAGCCTCCCAAAGTGTTGGGATTACAAGTGTGAGCCACTGTGCCTGACCTGCAATTGGCTGAGCTACAAAAAATTAAAAATTAGCCAGTCGTGGTGGCATGCACCTACAGTCTCAGCTACTTGGGACGATGAGGCAGGAGGATCGCTTAAGCCCGGGTGGTTAAGGCTGCAGTGAGCCGTGATTACACCACTGCACTCCTGCCTGGGAGAGGGACCCTGCCTCTAAAAAAAGAAAACAAAAACTACCACTTGTCAAGTGTGGTGCAGTATCAAAAAGGATCTCCACAATGACCTGAAAGATTACTAACATACAACTTCCTTTTTCAAGTACATTCACTTCAACTGAAACAATGCTGCAACAGATCAACTGCAGAAGTGGAACGGAAATGAGAATCCAGCCATCTCCTACAAGGCAATGCCACTCTTTTGGCTCATTTTTGAGTTTTGGGGGGAAAGTTATTCTCCCAAAAAGATGTTATTTATGTTAACATGTAATGAATGAGCTTACATTTTCTGAAATTCTGTGTTAATTTCTAATCCTCGTTAACATTGACAGCTAATGCTCACATGAACCAGCGCTCTTTGAGGACCTCAATACTCATTTCTGACAGTGCAAGGGTCCTGAGGGTGTGCTATTTGGGAACCGCTGCCCTGGGCTAGCGGCCCCTTTCTCACACGCAGTCACAGTTGTGTTGAGCATGGAGACTCTGGAGAAGCAGCCATCGGAGCAGAAGGGTCTCACTCGCACTTGGGAGTGCAGGCTGGCATTGGACAGCAGGTTAGCAAAGGCGACATGAAGGAATGGTCCTGTTCCCATGTGTGCTGAAAGGTGAGAAGTGCCCTAGCAAAGGGTGGGAGTGGAGGGGTTGGTGAGCTGCGGCAGTGCAGGCTGGGGAGAGCCCTGTGGGCTGTAGAAGGTGCTTGGCAGTGCCCTGAAGACAGAAAGTGAGGCCTGTGGGAGGACAAAATACTCACGGTCTTTCTGGTGGCCTTCTTCATCTAGATAAATGTTAGTCTTCATGTTCCAGATGAACTGGTGCGCCAGAAGCTGGGATTTAGACGCTGCCCACAGAATATACTCCCGCACATAGCCCATCTGCAGGAGAGCAAGGTCCCTGTCAGCCAGGCTCGGAGGGCCCTCTCCACGAGGAGGGCCTTGTCAGTAGCTGCTGACTCCCGGCATTTGGAAGGCCAGGAAAGAGTGAGGCTCAGTGGTTCTAGTGGTGTGGCCAAGCTCTCCAGGATTGGTGGCGAGTCCAGCTGGTGGCCAGGTCAAGTTCCAGCCGGTGGCTGGGACCTGAGGGGCAGGGGTGCAAAACGGGCTTCAGTCAACCTTTGTCTCCTCTGTGTCTTCCCATGGGTTTAAGAAGCACAACTCTCAAACCAATTTCTGGGGTTGTCAAGTACGAGAAAAAGCAGGCTGGGTACTAAAAACTCACTTGTTAGCTGGTTGTTTAGAACAATGTTCCAAAGTGACAGACAGGTTCCAGAAACATGCAGATACACCTCCTTCACAAGTTGACACATTGATATGATTAGGCTTTGTGTCCCCACCCAAATCTCATCTTGAATTGTAATCCTCAGGTGTTGAGGAAGAGACCTGGTGGGAGGTGACTGGATCAGGGGGACGGTTCCCCCATGCTGATCTCATGACAGTGAGTGAGTTCTCAGAAGATCTGACGGTTTTATAAATGTTTGACAGTTCCTCCTACACACACACTTTCTTTCGCTTGCTGCCAGGTAAGATGGACCTACTTCCCTTTCTACCATGATTCTGTTTCCTGAGGCCTCCCTAGCCATGTGGAACTGTGAGTCCATTAAGCCTCCTTTCTTTATAAATAAACCAGTCTCGGGAAGTTCTTTTTTTTGAGACATAGTCTTACTCTGTCACCCAGGCTGGAGTGCAGTGGCGCCATCTCAGCTCACTGCAACCTCCACCTCCCAGGTTCAAGCGATTCTCCTGCCTCAGCCTCCTGAGTAGCTGGGATTACAGACGCACGCCACCATGTCTGGCTAATTTTTGTATTTTTAGTAGAGACAGGGTTTCCCCATGTTGGTCGGGCTGGTCTTGAACTCCTCACTTCAGGTGATCACCCCCCTTGGCCTCCCAAAGTGTGGGAATTACAGGCATGAGCCACTGCACTCGGCCAGGAAGTTCTTTATAGCAGTGTGAAAATGGACTAATATACACATCTACGGTCACCAACCTAAGGATCTCTCCTCCTCTTCCTTCTTGGTCATTTTCCGCCACTCACAGTAGTAACTCCAGTTTTTCTTTTTAATTACAAAATTTTTTTTTGTTTGTTCCTAGAGCCGTAAGTTTCAAAACTCCAGTTTTAATTCCATGCCCTAGGTTTAAAAAGGTGAGCTGGCCTTTCTGGGTAGCCTCCTGAAGTCTATGGACACTGATCTGGTGAAGTATCCCTTGGATGGACATTTGTGACCTGGGTGAGGGGGGGTGGTCTTACCACGCCAGGGATGGTGGCACACACCTGTAATCCCAGCACTTCGGGAGGCTGAGGCAGGTGGATCACCTGAGGTCAGGAGTTCGAGACCAGCCTGACCAACATGGTGAAAACTCATGTCTACTAAATACAAAAAATAGGCCAGGCATGGTGACTCATGCCTGTAAACCCAGCACTTTGGGAGGCCAAGCGAAGTGGATCACCTGAGGTTAGGAGTTCAAGACCAGCCTGGCAAACATGGCGAAACCCTGCCTCTACTAAAAATACAAAAATTAGCCAGGTGTGGTAATGCACGCCTGTAATCCCAGCTACTTGGGAGGCTGGGGCAGAAAAATCACTTGAACCTGGGAGGTGGGGGTTGCAGTGAGCCGAGATTGTGCCACTGCACTCTAGACTAGGCAACAGACTCTGTCTCAATAAATAAATAAATAATAACAATTATTATTATTTTGAGACCGAGTGTCACTCTGTAGCCCAGGCTGGAGTGCAGTGGCGCAATCTCAGCTTACTGCAAGCTCCACCTCCCAGGTTCATGCCATTCTCCTGCCTTAGCCTCCCTTGGTAGCTAGGACTACAGGCGCTCACCATCACGCCCAGCTAATATTTTCTATTTTTAGTAGAGACAGGGTTTCACCCTGTTAGCCAGGATGGTCTCGATCTCCTGACCTCGTGATCCGCCCACCTCGGCCTCCTAAAGTGCTGGGATTACAGGAGTGAGCCACCGTGCCTGGCCATTAATTAATTAATTAAAAAAATTAACCGGGTGTGGTGGCACATGCCTGTAATCCCAGCTACTTGGGAGGCTGAGGTAGAATTGCTTGAACCCAGGAGGTAGAGGTTACAGTGAGCTGAGATCACGCCACTGCACTCCAGCCTGGACAACAAGAGTGAAACTCTGTCTAAAAAAAAAATATTTATATCTATCTATCTATCTATCTATCTATCTATCTATCTATCTATCTATCTATCTATCTATACCGGCTGAGTATAGTGGCTCATGCCTGTAATCCTAGCACTATAGGAGGCCAAGGCGGGTGAATCACCTGAGGTCAGGAGTTTGAGACCAGCATGGCCAACATGGTGAAACCCCATCTCTACTAAGAATACAAAAAATAAGCCAGGCATGGTGGCATGCACCTTCAATCCCAGCTACTTGGGAGGCTGAGGCAGGAGAACTGCTTGAATCTGGGAGGCAGAGGCTGCAATGAGCCGAGAGTGCCACTGCACTCCAGCCTGGGCAACAGAGAGAGACTCTGTCTCAAAAAAAAAAAAAAAAAAAAAAAAAAAAAAATCCCTAAAAATGGACAGCAAGAAAGAAACCAGGGAAACTCGCTGAGTCCTGAGTTGGTACAACCAGACACAGAAGAATTGTTTCAGGCAGCCTTTCTCTGGTAGCCACCACCAAGAGTTCACACAGAGGCCCTGGGCACTGGCTCCCCTCCCCACTGCCTCTGGACCTAACCCTTATGCTAGGCCTGTATGGAAGCAGAGAGCCAAGCAGTCAAGGGAAAATAATGTGGGAGGGGAGCCAGGGGGAAGGAAACAGGTCCCTGAAGAGAAGGTGCCTCATGATAATCCTGTAAGTTGCCACCAGTGTGAAGGCTCCAGCTTGGTGAGTGTGGCTCCACACGTATCACTGCTCTGAGGTGCAGAGAGCGTGGCACCACCTAGTGAGGGCAGTGAATGATTTCACAGGACTCAGTCTTTCAACAGAGGCTGGCTGCTGTTCTAGAAGCACTTTGGTCTACAGACTCTAGGACTAGCCCCTGGGACACCCAGTCATGGCACTCAGCCAGCCCACAGGTGGGCCACGTGGTGAGGGCTCAGCCAGGACACATGGAGTCTGCTGCCCAATTCAGTCAGGGAAACAAGGCCAGTTCTGGGGTTGGGGAAGAGGGCAGACAAGTTGCACTCAGACACAGAGTGCAGTGGGCAGGCTGGCACGAGGGCACAGGAGGCTCAGGCTCCTGGCTGTGGTCACTCTCATGGATATTTTCTGTGCCACGACCTGTGCTGAGTACTTTATGTCCACAGACACTGTTATGGGCTGAATTATGTCCCTTCAAATTCATATGTTATAGGAGCTCAGAATGGTACTATATTTGGAGATAGGTACTTTATAGAGGTGATTAAGGTAACATGAGGTCAATAGAGTGGGTCCTAATCTAGTATGATGGGTGTACTTATAAGGGGAGATTAGGACACAGACACACAAAAGGATGACCCTGTAAGGACTCACAGAGAAGACGGCTATCAATCAGTCAGGGAGATGGGCATGGTGGCTCAGACCTATAATGGTGGCTCAGACACTTTTGGAGGCGGAGGTGGGCAGACTGCCTGAGCTCAGGAGTTTGAGACCAGCCTGGGAAAACATAGCGAAACTCTATCTCTACAAAAAATACAAAAATTGGCCGGGTGCGGTGGCTCAAGCCTGTAATCCCAGCACTTTGGGAGGCCGAGACGGGCGGATCACAAGGTCAGGAGATCGAAACCATCCTGGCTAACACGGTGAAACCCCATCTCTACTAAAAAAATACAAAAAATTAGCCGGGAGTGGTGGCGGGTGCCTGTAGTCCCAGCTACTCGGGAGACTGAGGCAGGAGAATGGCGTGAACCCGGGAGGCGGAGCTTGCAGTGAGCTGAGATCCGGCCACTGCACTCCAGCCTGGGCGACAGAGCGAGACTCCACCTCAAAAAAAAAAAACAAACAAACAAACAAAAAAAAAAATTAGCTGGGTGTGGTGGCGCATACCTGCCATCCCAGTTACTTGGGAGGGGTAGCGGGTGAGGTGCTGAGGTGGGAGGATGGCTGGAGCCCGGGAGGTTGAGGCTGCAGTGAGCTGAGATCATGCCACTGCACTCTAGTCTGAGTGACACAGCGAGACCCTGTCTCTTAAAAAAAAAAAAAAAAAAAAAAAGGCAGGGAGACAGGCCTCAGAAGGAAGCAACCCTGCTCACAACTTGACCTTGGACTTCTGGCCTCCAGAATTCATGGGTTTTTTGTTTGTTTGTTTTGTTTTTTGGCCTCCACAATGCTGGGAATAGACATTTCTGTCATTTAAGCTGCCCAGTCTGTGGTGCTTCATTACGCAGCCCTGGCAGACTAATGCATACGTCACCTCGTTAATCTTCCTCACCACTTCCGGCTGAAGAGAGCAGGATTCAGGGATTTGAGGTGACCCCACCAACGAGAGGGAAGCCTGGCCAGGCTGGCAACAGCCCCAGAACCGGCTCACTCCGCAGAGCATGCTTGGACCTCAGGGTGAGGCAGTGGGTGAACATGGCTTCCCCTGGCATGGCACTGGGTATCAAGAGACAATCACAGAGGCTCGGGTAGGGGGAGCAAGGGGACTGCTGGGCAGCCCTGTCCCTGAGGAGGCTGTGAGGAGCCTGTGAGGGCCGGGGATAGACCAGGCACAGGCTGGGTGTGGAGCACACTCTGCAAGTGAAGAGGACGGCCATGCAGGTGCAAGCTTACCTTGTCGTACCTGAGGGCCTGCACGATCTGGGGGATGTAGAAGAGGATGGCGTCCTGTGGAGGAGGAGCAGAGTTGGTCATGACTTCTAAGAGCAGAGCCACCCAACCCTATGGCCCAGGTCCTGCCTCTGCTTCTGCTCTGCCCACAGCAGGGCTGAAAACTGGGGAAAGCCCGGAGGATGGCGGGCAAACAGACTGATGGCTCAGAACACAGGAATGGAGGAAACAGGTAAAAGGAGCAAGGCTCCTGCTCTACAGTGGGTGGGAGGGCCTCACGCTCCTCACTGGGGAGCCTGCCTCAGGGAAATGGTCTGCTGTGGGTCAGACTCTAGAATATTCCAGAGGCCTTTCTCCACCATCATCATAGCTGTCTCGTGGGCTCCCTGGGCTCCCACAAGGAGGGAGGGACCCTCCATGGGCAAGGTCACTGTGGGGTTCCAAGACACAGCTGCACTGCCATGTGGGTTGTGCACAGCTGCTGCGCCACCTCATAATCAAACTCAAGTAAACTGTTCTTTAACTCAAACACCTCACTCAGGTCAAAAAACAAATGTAACTAGAGAACACATTTGAATTAGAACTAAATCCATCTTCTACAACTACTTGAACAAAAACAGGGAAAGGAACAGTATGTAATGGGGCGACCTCATGGCCAGTGGTGGGGCCTGTGCCTCTCTCCAGGTAAGACCCCTCCCAACAGTCCCACCAGAGGCCAGCTCAGCAGGGCCCTGGGCTCACCGGAGGGAAGGACCGCAGGACTTTCACCCCGTACTGTGCTGTGAGAGGGTGCGGCGGGTACATGCTGGAGAAGTAGGAGAGGCCCGTGGGTGGGTCTGTGGGTGCCCAGCACAGCACATGGCTGAGCTCCGGAGCGTCGGCGTCGATGGTGTGCCAGGTGACCAGGAACTGCGGAGGAGGTGGGGAGATGCTGTGGCTTGGGCAGTCCCGGGACCTCTGGAGATACCTGGCCCACTAGCCACACCACAAGGATGGTCATGAGAAGTGATGTTTCTAAGCATCTGTAACCATGTGGAAGATGCTTCTGATGTGTTATGGAAAACAGCATAACTGCAATTAGGGTGAAGTGCATTACATTTTCTTCTACTGTAAACAAATAAATGCTACAAACAAGGAATAGACAACACAGGAAATCAGAAAAATCATGAATAGTACTGAAGTTGCCACGTGGCTATTTTTGTCTCATTTCCAGTTTCAGGCATTTCTGTCTCATTTCTAGTTTTGTCTCATTTCTAGTTTCAGTGCTGTTTTGTGCAGTTTGAACTCAGGCCCTGGCACATGGGCTACACTACCTTGATCGCTTCAGGCACGTCACTAACGGCTCCTGGGTCCAACCGAACGAGACGGGTCACTTCGTTCCCGATGGCTTCTGTGTTCTTAAACCTACAGGGCACAGAGGGTATGGGTGGTGCTGCCTCGCCAGGGAAACCGCGCTCTCCCACACACTAGAGGGAGGGGAGCCAGAGGGAAACGCTGAACTGGAGGGATTCACATCAATACCAAGTGACGGCTTGGGTACAAACAAATAGAAAGAATGAAGACCTGCTATTTGATAGCACAACTGGGGGACTACAGCCAATAATAATTGTACATTGAAAAATAACTTTAAAAGAGTGTAGGCCAGGTGCGGTGGCTCATGCCTGTAATCCCAACACTTTGGGAGGCCGAGGCGGGCGAATCACAAGGTCAGATCGAGACCATCCTGGCTAACACAGTGAAACCTCGTCTCTACTAAAAATACAAAAAATTAGCCGGGTATGGTGGCGGGTGCCTGTAGTCTCAGCTACTTGGGAGGCTGAGGCAGGAGAATGGTGTGAAGCCAGGAGGCGGAGCTTGCAGTGAGCCCAGATCGTGCCACCACAGTCCAGCCTGGGCGACAGAGCGAGACTCTGTCTCAAAAAAATAAAAAAGAGTGTAACTGGATTGTTTGTAACTCCAAGGATAAATGCTTGAGGGGATGGATACCCCATTCTTTGAGATGTGCTTATCTCACATTGCATGCCTGCATGAAAACATTCCATGCACCTCATAAATACAGACGTCTACTACATTTGCACAGAAATTTAAAAAAAAGTTTAAATAAAAAAATGGTTAGCCAGGTGACGGCTAAATGTTCTATTATGCCACTAACTAGCAGGTCTGAACATTAAAAAAGCATTATTATCCGCTGTGATGAAATGCTGGAACTTTCTTAAAGAAACACATATTTTCCTACACTTACTGTTCAAAAGGCTTCCTTTCACCATCCTTGTCCTAAATCTCCTGCCTCTTATTCCTTTTCCTACCATATCTTCCCCTGACTCTCCACAGCTACCCATCCAGTGAGTCAGTGTCTCAGTCCACAGTCCAGGGGCCACAAGGCACCTGGCCCATGAAGGGGCAGCTACTAGTTTCCAGGTGTTCCCACCTCAGGCTAATGCAAGGCAGATGCCCCACGAGCACTGTGCTTTGAGGCAATGCAGAGCTGCTCTGCGATCCTACTCCAGAGGATCAAAGTAGGGCTGGAGGGAGGATGCAGTACACTGGCAGGTCTGGGCTCACAACGGAGAATCACCCACCCTGGACACATTCATGGGAGGCTGTGGATCATCTGGTGGAATTCTCTTTTTTTTTTTTAGTAGAGATGGGGTTTCACCGTGTTAGCCAGGATGGTCTCGATCTCCTGACCTCGTGATCCGCCCGTCTCGGCCTCCCAAAGTGCTGGGATTACAGGCTTGAGCCACCGCGCCCGGCTGGAATTCTCTTTTTTTTTGGAGACAGAGTCTCGCTCTGTCACCCAGGCTGGAGTGCAGTGGCGCGATCTCAGCTCACTGCAAGCTCCGCCTCCTGGGTTCACACTATTCTCCTGCCTCTGCCTCTGGAGTAGCTGGGACTACAGGTGACCGCCACTGCGCCTGGCTAATTTGTTTCGTATTTTTAGTAGAGACGGGGTTTCACCGTGTTAGCCAGGATGGTCTTCATCTCCTGACCTCGTGATCCACCCGCCTCGGCCTCCCAAAGTGCTGGGATTACAGGCTTGAGCCACTGGGCCCGGCCCCATCTGGTGGGATTCTAAACAGGGACTCTGCAGTCCCTCTCAGCCACCATCGGTCTGAGGTTCTGTTCCTGTAAGAGCTGCCACAGGCAGTTCACAGGAATGTGGCTGCTGTCTGCAGCATGTGCCTCCTCCGAGTACTCTGCCACTGAAAGGTGACATCCAGGAACAAACCCAAACCCTCCCCAAGGCGGATCTGGCAGCCGCCGGCCAGGAGTGACAGCCTCCACATGCCTCCTATCCGGCATGAATCAGATCTTGGCTCTGAATTCACCCTGCTGCTACCTCCCTAGGCTCCAGGTGCTGCAGCACCCCAGGCAGGCGTCTGAAAAGATCACAAGGGTTGCTGGGTTATCTCTGCACAGAAGAGCTGGGGGAGTGTCCTGGCGCTTCATGATCAAAGTAGCCTGCTAGACTACTTCCTGACCGTCCTTGAGAGGGGCTGCAGGGTGCTCCCCAGCATTCACGACCCAGCTGGCAGGCGCCCTGCTCTGGGCCTCTGGTGAGGCCTGTATCAGGCCGTGGTGCCTGGGGGCCCACCTGGCAGGCAGCTGCACAGCCAGGTAGGGAGAGATGCTCCAGGCCAGGTTCACGTTGTCCTTCCACTGCTTCTCACTCAGGCTGATGTACTTAGATCTCCAGTTGGCCACACTGTTCTCTCCGGCCTGGTCTAGCTCCAGTTCTGGGGCTGACAGTGGGTTGTACCATGTGATGAGCCGCTCGATCTCAGTGGCCTGGCAAGATAAGATATAAGGCCTGATATGCACGCCTTCTGTGAGTGACCACACACTGCCCCAGCCACCAGGTGTTGTACGGGCAGGTGGTGGGCAGCAGGCACAGCTGCACCTGTGGGCCTCACCAGCAGGGACAGCAGCAGCGTCCTTCGCTTCATGTAGTATTTGTGTAGCTGGGAGCCCCGGTTGGTTTTCTTAGACATGCCTAGGAGGAAAGACAAAGCACAGGTGTAGTCCTCAGATGCCACCTGCCTGCCCTGAGTTTCTAAACCTAGAGGAAGCTTGCAGTGCTCTGTTCTGTTGTCTGAGCAAGTGTCCATCAAGTAGCTTGCAACCAGAATGGTAACTTGTATGTGAGGGCCCCAGGAGCATGCCTCCCACTGACCTGACTTCTTGGAGATGGTGGACATGCCACTGGACAGGGGGTAGGTGTTGATCCAGCCTTGGGTGGCTTGTTGCCGAGAGCCAACAGTTATGTCCAGGTTGCTCCGGGTGTCCTGATTATCTGAGGGCAAACACATTGTTGATTCTAGAGTGAGGTGGCTCAAGAAAAGGTATCACAAAAAGTAAACTAATATTCACCAGAGATAAGGCAATCAGTGGTACAGTGGGAAAGAGTCCTGGAATTGACTGCAGGAACAAACCTGTCTGGATGGTGAGTTTTCCAAAAGCGTGAGTAATTCTTTAACTATTCTAGATGGAATGCTTAAACATTTTAATTATATTTCTTCTATCCTTTTCAAATATTTTTTATTTAATTAATTCATTTATTTATTTTTGAGATGGAGTTTTGCTCCTGTCACCCAGGGTGGAGTGCAATGACACAATCTCAGCTCACTGCAACCTCTGCCTCCTAGGTTCAAGCAATTCTCCTGCCTCAGCCTTCTGAGTAGCTGGGATTACAGGTGCCTGCCACCACACCCAGCCCATTTTTGTATTTTTAATAGAGACGTGGTTTCGCCATGTTGGCCAGCTGGTCTTGAACTCCTGACCTCAGGTGATCCACCGGCTTCGGCCTCCCAAAGTGTGGGATTACAGGCGTGAGCCACCGTGCCTGGTCTATTTTTCATTTTTGAGAGGGAGTCTCGCTCTGTTGTAGTGCAATGGCGCAAACTCGGCTCACTGCAACCTCTACCTCCTGGGTTCAAGCTATTCTCCTGCCTCAGCCTCCCGAGTAGCTGGGACTACAAGCGCCTACCACCAGGCCTGGCTAATTTTTGTATTTTTAGTAGAGATGGGGTTTCACCATATTGGCCAGGCTGGTCTCGAACTCCTGACCTCAGGTGATCCACCTGCCTTGGCCTCCCAAAGTGCTGGGATTACAGGCATGAGCCACCGCGCCTGGCCTTCTTCTATCCTTTAAAATATTATAGGCTGGGCACAGTGGTTCATGTCTGTAATCCCAGCACTTTGGGAGGCTAAGGCAGGTGGATCGCTAGAGGCCAGGAGTTCGAGACCAGTCTGGACAACAAGGCAAGACCCCTATCTGAACAACAACAATAATAAAAATTAGCTGGGGGAGCTGGCATGTGTCTGTAGTCCTAGCTGCTTGTGAGGCTGAGGTGGGAGAATCGCTTGCACCCAGGAGTCTGAGGTTGCAGTGGGCTATGATTACACAATTGCATTCCAGCCCGGGTGACAGAATAAGACTCCATTTCTAAAAAAAGTAGAAAATATAATAAAACAAGTATCATAATTTTCTTGATAAAGGATGGCAATTACCTGATCACCGGTAATGTATAGTCCTTTAGCAGGGTGATAACTTGAGGGCCTGTGGGGCAGACTGTAAGGACTGTTTGCCCTCTTCTAAGTGGAGCCAGAAAGCTGCCTTAGAAAATCACTGCATCTACTTCTTTCTTTCCTTTTCCTGCTAGTCAGGTTGTCACCCGTGGGTCTGCTAAAGAAAACCCTACTGGCCAGGCACAGTGGCTCACACCTGTAATCCCAGCACTTTGGGAGGCTGAGGTGGGTGGATCATGAGGTCAGGAGTTTGAGACCAGCCTGGCCAATATGGTGAAACCCCGCCTCCACTAAAAAATAAAAAAATTAGTCAGGCATGGTGGCACACACCCATAGTTCCAGCTACTCAGGAGGCTGAGGCAGGATAATTGCTTGAACCCAGGAGGCAGAGGTTGTAGTGAGCCAAGATCGCGCTACTGCACTCCAGCCTGGGTGACAGAGTAAGACTCTGTCTCTCAAAAAAAAAAAAAGAAAACCCTCTGTCTCGTCTCTCAGTCTGTGCTTAGTAATCAGCTAGGTACTGGGAGAACAAGGGCATGGCCTCCTTGGAGCTGTTTGCTGCTTGTTTGTGTGGTATGTTTCCCTTAAGCATTCCCTTCCCTGGAATGCTGTGCCCCATCCACCCTGCATGCCTGTGCAGCCTTTCAGACTCAGATCAACCGTCATCTCTTCCAGAAAACCATCTCTGACTCCCCACTCTGGAGGGGCCGAGTGTCTATCCCGAGGAGTGCTCCCACAGTCCCCCCATATTGAAATCACCTGTCCATTTGACTGCCTCCTACCAGACGACAACAGACCACACCCCAGTCATGTGGGTGCACTAGCTACAGCCCAATCCTGGGCCGTCAGCTGCTCAGAGGGGTGTGTGAACGCAGCCCGTGCCAGTGCAGGGAAAGTGCGGAGAGTGGAGTCTGCTCAGGGTCCTTCGGTGCGGGTTTATGCTTCTCAGCTTAGGCTGGAGAAGCAGAGCCAGGCAAGCGCCGGCCTCCAATGACCGTGCAACACAGCCAAGGCCAGGGCTCAGGGGGCTCTAACTGCTTCTCCGTCCCTACCTCTGGGACCCTCAGGGCTGCCCACGTTGCACCCCTGTCCTGCCTGCCTTCACCATGAGCGGCTGCACTGCTGAGGGTTACCTGGGGGAACAAGCTGGCTGGCGGTCAGGTACTTCTTATCTGAGAACATGGCGGTCCAAAATTTAATCATGATGCTTATGTCTTCACGCAGCCGCTTCTCTCCTTGAGTAGGGAACTTTGGGGGACAGCTTCAAACAACCATAAGAGGACAAGGGCTGAGTGTCTGGAGTTGGGGACTAGAGGCCAGTCACACAAAGCAGTGAGAGGTGATGTACACAGTTTCTTAATGACAAAGGGTCAGCCCAAAGCCCGTCATTAGCAAGGATGATCTGGCCCATTCCCATGGGAAGGTGTGGTGGCTCCGGAGCCCTCTTATGCCCTCCTCCCTCACTGCCCACAGCAGCCCCTACAGCTTTCCACTGAAGCTGCGCTTGTGGCAGATCAGGGCAATGAAGCTGCACTCATACAACAGCACAGTCTATGGGTGCAGAGCCCCAGGCAGTGGGTGTTTGCAATTCTTTGTGCAATAAGCCTTCACATTAACAGGGAAATTAAATGGACGCACTTAATCTCCTAAATCAGTTGAACTGAGGGAAAATTTGCCTACATCTCGCTGGGAGGCTAGCTCTCAGTACACAGGACACATGCACAGGGCTGAGGGTATTTAAATCCAGGGGGCCAGGGCTACTGAAGGAGGAGGTTGGTGAGCACAACTGGGCAACTGTGTACTCCTGTGAGTGACTTCCTGGGGGTCTGGGGCGGTAGAGCACTTGCAGGGGCTGGGCCATCCCTGGACGCTGCACAGCACACCTTGGGGGAGTACCTGAAGTAGTCGAAGGCAGTGGAGTAGATCTTCTCGCGAAGCACATTGCGGATGGTTGCATTTGGAACCACGTCGGCATGCAGGAGGGACAGCCCCAGGGTCAGCAGCCTGTGAGGGAGCCCAGGACCCAGTCAGAGCAGGAGCCTGGCCTGGGGCCAAGTTCACCCTCTGGACTCTCTTCCCTGCCCTTCCAGGAGCAGCTCACTGAAATGTGTTCCCTGTCTACGGAAGTACTGTGACACACAGACGCCCCACGACACACTGTACACACCAGGGGCCCTGTGCTCCCCAGGAAGAGGGCCCTCACTTGAAGCGGGGCCCGATGGCCGCCACATGCCGGTTCATGCTCCCCTTGGCCCCGCCGATGTTCAGGGACATGGAGCGCTGCAGCAGGCTGGAGAAGATCTCCACTTGGTCAGAGCTGCAGTACTTGGCGATCTCAAACCGCTGCACCAGGAACTGAGTGAGAAGAGGAAGACACTGTGGTGGTGGGGCTGCGCTGGGCTAACCCTGGGACCGGCAGAGACAGCTGAGGAGGGGCTCTGGGCTGACTGGCCGGGCTTGCCAGAGGCTGGAACAGTCAGCCCCTGAGGTCACAGCGTCTGAAAACCTGCAGGCCTCGGGTTCGGCTACCCCCACCCCAAGAACAGTCCTGGCCCCCCCAGGTGGAGCACCCCAGAGCCTTGGTGGGGGAACAGGCACGTACGTCGATCCAGATGTAGTGCGGGGTCACTTCGGGAGGACAGGGTTTGGGTTGACTCGCTTCCGAGGCGGCCAAGGGGTCTGCTTCCTTTATCTCAGCAGAAAACAGGCCAAACTTCTGCTCCACCGTCATGTGCCAGGCCCCTGCCATCTCCCGCATGAACTACAGGTACAGAAGGAATGTTAGCTCCTCTGTGAAACACAAAAAGGGGCTACTGTCATGTTTTCTCTAATTAAAAAAAAGGAACATATGCTCACTGAGTAAGATTTAGAAACCGAGAAAAGTATGAAGAAAAAAATGAAGATCGCCTATAGTCCCACATCCCAGGGTCATCCGTGTCAGTGCTTGGTGTATTTTCTCCAGCCTCTCGAGGCTGCATTCTGCTCAACCCAGTTCACGGTGTGGACGTTGCAGGGTGTGAGATGGCAGCACCCGGGATGTGCCTGATGCCCTGACAGGCACTGGGTAGCTGACTTTTCTCTATAACCCTGAGAACCCTCTGTAGCTGTGAGTGGGAAGACCCCTGTGTGGGCTGCTGAGCTGGCAAGGGCAGAAGAGGGTTCTGGATCCAGAGCCTGGCTCCTCCTCTCCACCCCACACAGACCCTACCCGATGCCTTCATCCCACTAACCAGATCAGGAACAGCCCATGGAGCTGAGGAGAGCCTGCAGCCACCATGGCTAGGCCTGGGAGCCCAAGCTCAGGCTGCTCCCACGGCCTGGTCATGCTCAGCCAGGTCCCCATTCCTTGGGGAGGCATGAGGGCTGCCCACAGGGAGCAGCATAGTGCCAGGGAGACACCTAGGTGCTGGAGAGAGTAAGAGGTGCGGCTCACATGTGGAAAGCCCCCACAATTTCTGGGTGTTTTTACAAGGAGACCAAGAAACAGCATTTGGCATCTGGCCATAGAGGATTTCTATCCCTCTATTGCCCCAGCAACACCAACTCCTGCAAGGGCTCCAGGCGCCTGTGCAGACGTGCAACAAGGCCCAGTGAGCAGAACACACACCGAGGCTCCTCTCCAGTACCCATCACCTCCCTTCTTCCTCATGAGGTGGATCAGGGTGGCCACGTGGCCAGTCACGGAGCTCTCAGCCAGGCTCCCTGCTGGCTGGGGCAGCCACTGTTCTCCCCGGCCACTCTAATGAGCCAGGGAGAGCGAACCGGGCAAGGCCCTGGGAGTGCATGCCAGGGTGAGCTTCATAAGGTCAAGGCAGCTGGCCTCTGCCTTTTGCACTCTGTTCTTGTCTTCCTTCCTGCTGGGAGGCACAGAAGCCATCTGGAAGCCATGAGGGTAGAGATAAAGGCCACATAAACCCAAGATGGCCAGGAGCCGACAGGAGCCTGGGGCGGGGCTGCACTACTCTGTCTGCTGCTTCCCTCTAAGCTGCCCGTGGGGTGAGGACTCCTGGGGGATGAGACACTAGAACCACTAGAACCTGCTTTCTGTTTCCTGAAGACCGATGTAGTCTTATGGAAACAGACAAGGGAGCAAAAAATGTGCCAGGGGGGAACCCCAGAACCGCCAGGGATAAGAAGCCACGGCAGAGCCACACTCCCACCTATTTGTTAAACAACCACATCCTGGTGGCTGCCTCTGTGCCAGGGCCTCGTGGGCTCTGGGCGTGGTGCCGCAAATGAAGACAAACATGACCACACAGTCTACGGTGGGGACCACAGACAATAAGAAATAAGCTACACACACTGAGAAACACTAAGAAACAGCAGTGCGAGTGAGCGTGTGACAGACCTGGTGGCCAGGGAGAGCCCTGGCAAGGAGGGGACATCTGAGATGAGCCCTGGAGGAGATGCAGGAGTGAGGCGCAAGGCACGGCTGTCTGAGAAGAGGGAGTGTATGACACGGCCTATGGTGGGAGCAGCCCAGGAGGGCAGCTTCAAAAGTGAAGCTGACGGGATGTGCGCAGAATCATCCGTGGGAAGTGCAGGCCAGACCCCAGCATGGCCACAGCACAGCAAGCGAGGGGAGGAGAGGGGATGGAAGTTGGGTGGGAAGGGGGCTTGCAGGTCACAGAAACAGGCCCGCCTTTGAGTCTGTAGGGGGGCTCTGATTCCCCCCTGGCTTGCGCCAGCTGCATGTGGAGAAGGGGAAGATGCCTGGGGGTGGGGAGCAGGAGGCCAGGCCAGGGGGCAGCAGCTGGGATGCTGGGACTTGTCAGATCCTGGATAAACCTCAAAGGTGAAACTGATGGGATGTGCTGAGAGTCATCTGTGGGATGTGCACAAGAGGAAGTCAAAGATGTCTGAGCAGAGGGAAGGACCTCGCTGGCATCTACAGTGAAGGGAAGGACCATGCTGGCATCTACAGCGAAGGAAGGGGCCATGCTGGCATCTGCAGTGAAGGGAGGGACCTCGCTGGCATCTACAGTGAAGGGGCGAACCTTGCTGGCATCTATAGTGAAGGGAAGGGCCACACTGGCATCTACAGCGAAGGGAGGAACCTTGCTGGCATCTACAGGGAAGGGAAGGGCCACACTGGCATCTACAGTGAAGGGAGGGACCTCGCTGGCATCTACAGGGAAGGGAGGGGCCACGCTGGCATCTAAAGTGAAGGGAGGGACCTCACTGGCATCTCACATGAAGGGAGAGACCTCGCTGACATCTACAGTAAAGGGAGGGGCCACACTGGCATCTACAGTGAAGGGAAGAACCACCCTGGCATCTACAGTGATGGCAGATGGGCGACCAGTGTAGGGGTGTCTGGAGCTGAGGTTGGACCCATTAGTTGGGGCTGCTAATCAGTTCACCACGCGGGCTGTGGGCCAAGCCACCGAAGGGATGCACCTGGACTAGGGGTGACTGGGCTAGGTAAGCAGTGGAGATGGCCAGACTGCCCAGGCAGGAAGGAGGAGCCCTGGGGCATGCCAATGCTGAGAAGGCCCTGGGCTCAAGAAGGTCCCTTTATTCTGGAGGACGAAAGGGCTACAAAAATTACAAAGGCCTTAAGTCCCTGGGAAGGACTGTTAGGCTCCCACAACAGTTGCTTTCAAGTCCCAGTGCTCTGAAGGAGGCTGTGAGCAGCTTTCCCTGAGCTGATCTGTCCTCCTACCACCTGGGACCTGCTAGTGATATCCGTACTCCATCTGCCCTGCCCCAGGGGTCCCCGGAGGCTCATTCAGCCCACTCTTATCTGAGGATCAGACAGGGAGGCCAGAGGTTCAAGGGCACCTAGACTAAGGAAGTGGAGAGGAGAGGAACGGATCCGGGCTCCGGAGCCCCAGGCACAATGTAAGGGCTGACCCGTGATCAGGAGCACCCCCACTGCCCTGTGAAATGGGAACAGCTGCAGCCCCTACTCTTTTTTTTTCTGAGACGGAGTCTCGCTCTGTCGACCAGGCTGGAGTGCAGTGGTGCAATCTCAGCTCACTGCAAGCTCCACGTTCCGGGTTCACACCATTCTCCTGCCTCAGCCTCCCAAGTAGCTGGGACTACAGGCGCCCGCCACCTCCCCCAGCTAATTTTTTGTATTTTCAGTAGAGACGGGGTTTCACCATGTTAGCCAAGATGGTCTCGATCTCCTGACCTCGTGATCTGCCTGCCTTGGCCTCCCAAAGTGCTGGGATTACAGGTGTGAGCCACCGCGCCCGGCCTAATTTTGTATTTTTAGTAGACATGGGTTTCTCCATTTTGGTCAGGCTGATCTCAAACTCCCGACCTCAAGTGATCCACTTGCCTCGGCCTCCCAAAGTGCTGGGATTACAGGCGTGAGCCATTGCGCCCGGGCAAGCAGCCCCTACTCTTAAGGCCCGGCAAGGTCTCAGGCTGAAGCAGCATGTGAAAAGGAATCCTGACCACAGCAGCACTGTGTCCTGATGGTCACAATTTGTGGTGAAACCAAGGCTTCCAGAAGACCCTGAGAGGAGGGCACACGTGTCCTCTCCTGGGAAGTGGAGAGTCCCACCAAGAGACAGTGTGTAGGCAGGTGTGTGCAGGCAGGTGGGCGCCCTGGGCCCACACAAGAGTGAGTGTGGCTAAGACTTCCCAGGATCGGGCCCCTCCTAAGCCCAGAGGAGGACAGTCTCAGGGTGTGGGGGAAACTGTACCGTAAGCATAGACCCCAAGGCCTGGGCTAGATGGACAAGAGAGTGATATACATATAATGCCCTGCTCAAGCTCGGCACATGGCAGGACCAGAGCAAGTTATCAGTTACTACCTAGTGCAGCCCACATCCATTTATTTTGGGTCATGAATTTTAAGTACCATACAAGGATCACGACCTTTCCCCTCTCAGTGAAATGAAGGTCCCAGACCCCTGTAAGGAGGTCAGGCTCCCCACTGTCCCCACACTGAGATGCAAACAGCAAGTGTGACATCTCTTTATCTCTTTGGGAATGCAAGAAAAGACATCAGTGATTCAGTGGTTGCCTCTGAAGTTGGGCGATTCTTATTTCTCTCATTACACTCAAACCTTCCACTTTTTCCATCATGAGTGGACATTGCTTTTATAGTAGAAAAAAATTTAAAAAGCCCCCACCCTGGGCACTATGGGAACTGGACAGGTCAGGTCCTTGTGGTGGCAGAGACAGGGAGTGAGGACCTGAATGGCCAGTGCCAGGTGTGAGTGTGAGTGGGTAGAGAAACCTGACACAGGCGAAGGGACCTGAGGCCAGCTGAGCCACTGGAGATGGCAGGGGCAGGAAGTGCAAGCTGGACTCCAAAAGACCCCAAACGAAACAGTAATTTGGTTTGTATAAAAATCCCTTTAAGATATCTTTCCCAATTTTGCTTAAATTAAAAAAAAAAAAAAAAAGGAAGTGGGGTAAAAAGCAGGAAGAACCCATACTTCCTGTCAAGACCAGCTACTGAGTGGGAGGAGGAGCCACCAGACATAAGAAAGACACTTCAGCTAGGCGTGTTGGCACACACCTCTAGTTCCAGCTACTGGGTCAGGAGGCTGAGGCAGGAGGATCACTTGAGCTCAGGAATTTGAGGTCAGCCTGGGCAACATAGTGAGACTGTGTCTTCAAAAAAAAAGAGAGAGAAAAAAGAAAAAAATAGAAAAAAAAATAAAGACCTCCTTCTCTATGGGAACTGACAGTCCTCAACTGTCAGTTTTATTTAAATGTACAACATCCAGTATAGAAACAAAAACTTTCAAACAGTGAAGAAAAAAGATCAAAAGAAACAGACCCACAGATGACTCAAATACAAGAACAGACCAGATAAGGATACAAAAATAATTACAATAAATATGCTCAAAGATTTATAAGAAATAATGGAAAGAATGGGTGAAGGTAAGAGAATCTCAGCAGAAAATGCAAACTATAAAAAAGAATTAAATGACTGGGCGTCGTGGCTCATGCCTGTAATCCCAGCACTTTGGGAGGCTGAGGCAGGTGGATCACCTGAGATCACGAGCCAAGACCAGCCTGGCCAACATGGTGAAACCCTGTCTCTACAAAAATTAGCCAGGCATGATGGCGGGTGCCTGTAACCCCAGCTACTCAGGAGGCTGAGGTGGAAGAATCATTTGAACCCAGGAGGCAGAGGTTGCAGTGAGCCGAGATTGCGCCACTGTACTCCAGCCTGGGCGACAGAGTGAGACCCCATCTCAAAAAAAAAAAAAAAAAAAAAGAATTAACTAGAAATCCTAGAATCCTAGATCTGGAATTGTTTCCTTTGTTTCCTTTTCTTATTTTTAAATTAAATTTAATATTTATTTTTTTTTTGTTGTTTTCTAGATCTGAGAATTGTATCTGAAATAAAAACACACAAGATGGCTTTATAGCAGAATGAATAAAGCAGAAGAAAAGAACAGTGAACTGGCATATAGGTAAAAAAAAAAAAAAAAAAAAAAAATTAACCAAATGAAAGAGTGAAAAAAATCCTGAAAAACTGAAAAAGACTACAGAGAACGTCAATGATCTATGGGACAATACCAAGTCACTAATACATGTGTACCTGGAATCCCAAAAGGAGAAGAGAGAGAGAATGAGGTAAAAAAAATTAAAAAATATTGACCTTAGGAGCCTAGGAAGTAAATAGGAATTTAAAAAAAAAAAAAAAAAAAAGGCCGGGCGCAGTGGCTCACGCCTGTAATCCCAGCACCCTGGGAGGCCAAGGCGGGTAGATCACAAGGTCAGAAGATCGACACCATCCTGGCTAACATGGTGAAACCCCATCTCTACTAAAAATATAAAAAATTAGCTGGGCATGGTGGCGGGCGCCTGTAGTCCCAGCTACTCAGGAGGCTGAGGCAGGAGAATGGCGTGAATCTGGGAGGTGGAGCTTGCAGCAAGGTGAGCCGAGATAGCGCCACTGCACTCCAGCCTGGGCGAAAGAGCGAGACTCAATTTCAAAAAAAAAAAAAAAAAAAAAAAGAAAAGAAAAGAAAAAAGGAAAAGAAAAAGAAATGACAAATAAATATTGACCTAAAGATTTCCAAGTTTGATGAAAATCCTAAATCCCTAAAATTAAGAAGCTCAATGAATTCCAACAGGATAAATACAATGAAAATCACACACAGTCAAACTACTAAAAATGAAAGATAAAGAGAAACATCCAACAAGTAGCCAAAAGAAAAACAATAACATATACAGTCATCCCTTGGTATCCTCAGGGGAACTGGTTCCAAGATGTGGAACCCATGGATAAGGAGGGCTGGCTGTACTGAGAAACAGAAAGACTGTTGACTTCTCTCCAGAAACAATGCAAGACAACAGAAGGTATATTTGAAATGCTAAAAACAATAAAATAAAAAACTATCAACCTAGAATCCTGGGCCTAGAAAAAATAATCCACATGCATCAAAAATGAAGGTGAACTAAGATGAGAGAATTTATTTCTAGCAGACCTGCGTTACTGGAAATGTTAAAGAAAATTACACGTGCAGAGGAGATCACAGGAAGACTGGAAAAGTGTGAGTGATGAAAAACATTTGGATAAATTTATAAAGCTGTAACAAAACCTCTTCTTAATTTCTTTGAAAGACTTTTGACTTTTTTTGAACAAAAACAACATTATAAGGTCTAATGCATATAGTAGTAAAATATGAAAACAGGACACAGGGAATTGGAGGGAGAAACTGGGTGTCATAATGGCAGGGGGTGTCTACAGTGGCAACGGTATACAGCCGTCTCTGCAGAATCCTCTCCCTGGCAAGAACTATAACTGCTGTGGCTGCTCCAGTTGTCATTTACCGACAGCTCACTAGGATGCAGGTGTTCTTGTTATGATGCCCACCACGCAGGTGAGGAGCCCTGCCCGGGAGTCAGAGCCCTACAGGCTGAAGTGTGACTTCCACAGGCCCTTCTGCACATCTTTGATGGAAGCAGGCTGATCAGGCTGAGAACCCAGAACCCTCCCTGACTTCACAGGTGTCCCCCTCACTAGATAACCTGCCCCAGGTGCCCACTGGACCAAAATGTTTCCTAAGAACGCTGAATGATGTGATGCACACAAACCCCACAAGGTTATAAAATATCAGGCAAATGTGAGGTATTATCATCACTGCCACTGCCACCAGCCTGGAAAATCTTAATTCCGTTTTTGGAAATAGTCCAACTTTCCTGAGGAAACAAGAAAATCAAAATCCCCCTTTTTGACCACTCATTTCAACTGATCCTAAGAAACACAGAAAGAAAACATGTCAAATTCCCTGTTACCCTGACAGTTAACAGGATCTTTGAAAAATAAAATTGTTCTTAAGCATTTATCTAATCAGCTGAAAGGTAAGTATAAACTTCCTTGTGGGCCCCCTGCAGTAGCAACTCCAGAAATACAGATGCAGGGAAAAGGGGCTGATCCCGATTAGGTCAAAAAAAAGGTTCCTGTGGACAAACACAACTGCTCCCAATCAGATTCAAAGTTAACAGGTGTTCAAGAAGCTGCATCTTCCAATTTCAGTAGGGAAATCGCTCCCCCTACCGAGGTTTTGGGAGATAACGGCTTCTCGGTACCAATGGGATGCTGTTTAACATATGTTCTATTTTCCGTGACTGTCACATATAATAATAGAATCTATAAGGAGACTGAGGCTTGAGAAGGTGAGGGGCTTGCCCAGTGTCTCCATGCTTGGCGGTGGCGGCACCAGGGAAGGCTCTTCCCGTCTCTTATCCCATCCCATCCTCAGTGCCACCCCAAGGTCAGGGTCCTACCGGCACTTCTACTCCATCCTTGCCGGCCAGCAGCCATTCCCAGCAGGCCAGGGCTGTCTCCATGCCATGCTCGTTGAACATCCGGAGGGGACCCCAGCAAAGATGATGAAGGAGCTGCGGGTCACAATCTGGAACCGAACACACTTCAGTCAGAGGCCTCCAACACAGCTTCCATAGGCCAACAAGAGTTGGCCAGCTGGGGCCAACAATGGCCTTTTATTGACTTTCCACTCATGACAGATAACTCCCCTACTGAGGGAGCTCCTGCTCCTTCTCCTGCCAGGACTCCAGCTGACTATGGGTCATGAAGTCCAGCATTCATTTAGAAATGAGCCCAGAATTCCACGGTGCTTCCGTGAGTTACCTTTGCTGCTAATGAGCATTGCAGTCAGCTTGAACATGGCCTGCGTGTAGTGCTGAGGATGACTGCGGTCTAACGCTGAATGTAGATCCTGGACCATCATTTTGTTCAGGTCAGACATCTGGCCTGTGGTGCCTGAGAACCGAATCATTCCATACACCTGCAAAAACATTCTCATCAACAACTATGCATAGAAGCCAGGCAATGTGGGTGAGGTCCTGGAAGCTACCAGATCATACTTGTGGTGGCAACAGTGGGTGCCTCACTGCCCCAAAGTGGAGCTCATGCATGCAGAGAGACAGGCTCATTTCAATGATGCTACTACTGATCACAGCTTTCTTCTAAAAGAATAGCTCCTCTAGAAATGCAAGTTGGCGGTGCCACCACTGCAGATGTTCCCCGGGGGTGGGAATCTCGTCCCTCATCTTTGTACCCAGCAGTGAGCCCGGGGTCTGACCCACGGTGAGACTGCATGAATGTGAACTGGATAAATACATTTCCTCAGACTCATTAATGACTCAAACAACAAGATCAGCCTCCTTATTAATATTATTATTTTTTGAGAGAGGGAGCCTCGCTCTGATGCCCAGGCTAGAGTGCAGTGGCATGGTCTTGACTCACTGCAACCTCCGCCTCCTGGGTTCAAGTGATCCTCCCACCTCAGCCTCCCAAGCAGCTGGATTACAGGCATGCACCACCATGCCCGTCTAATTTCTGTATTTTAGTAGAGACAGGGTTTCACCATGTTGGCCAGGCTGGTCTCGAACTCCTGACCTCAAGTAATCCACCCGCCTTGGCCTCCCAAATTGCTGGGACTACAGGCGTGAGCAGCCATGCCCAGCCCTCCTTACTATTATTAATAATTTTTTCTTTGAGACAGAGTCTTGCTCTGTTGCCCAGGCTGGAGTAAAGTGGTACGATCATAGTTCACCGCATCCTCGAACTCCTGGGCGCAGGTGATCCTCCTGTCTTGGCTTCCCAAAGTGCTAGGATTACTGGCGTGAGGCACTGTGCTTGGCCAACCTACCTATTTTTAAAGTCAAATATAACTTTTTTTCCAGAGAAAAGAACATACAAGTGACAGTGCTCAGAGGGAGTGAACCCCCACTCAGACCAGGCAACTGATGGACTTTCAGAGTCGCCAGGGAGCTTAGAAATGGTATAGACTAGGCCAGGTGCTGTGGCTCACACCTGCAATCCCAGCAGTTTGGGAGGCTGAGGCGGGTGGATCACGAGGTCAGGAGATTGAGACTAGCCTGGCTAACACAGTGAAACCCCATCTCCACTAAAAATACAAAAAATTAGCCAAGCGTGGTGGTGGGTGCCTGTAGTCCAAGCTACTTGGGAGGCTGAGGCAGGAGAATGGCATGAACTCGGGAGGCGGAGCTTGCAGTGAGCCGAGATCACACCACTGCACTCCAGCCTGGGCGACAGTGCAAGACTCCGTCTCAAAAACAAAAACAAAAACAAACAAACAAAAAAGAAATGGTGTAGACTAGCTTCTGAGTTTATGGAGCAGGAAATGGAGGACCAGAGATGTGATGCCACTGGTCAGGCTGGAATAAACTGTGGCGTGGTGGGTGAAAGCCCATGATGTGGAGTTGGAAGATGTGGTTCCAGACCACACTCCACTTGTGTGACTCTGGCAAGTTACTTAATCTTGGGAACCTCCGTTTATTTATAAAACTGGAATAATATTACATAAATCTCACCAAGTACCCAAGAGCCTATGGCACATAAATGTTTGTTACTGCTTTTAAAAAAAGCCAGAAAAATTAAAAAGCTTCATTCAGTGTAGCCAGAGTGTGCACAGAGTTACCCTCTTGTGGAAAAAATAAGTAACTGTCATAAACACTCTGGAATGTGCCAAGGATTGTAGGCGGCAAGCCACCCAGGTGCCGAGGCAAGAGACCGAGGGCACAAGCTGTTCCAGTATAATAAAATATGTAAGATAAGAATAGTTATACTAGATATAGACCACAGATATGATTATATATGAATATCATTAATCATTACTTTGTAGCAATTACTCTTTATTCCAATATTATAATAATCCTCGCTCTACAATTGTAACCTAGGAGAAACCAGGCCATAAAGTGATAGAAGCTGAAAGGACGCAGTGAGAAGTGACCAGAAGACAAGAGTTGTTATGCCTGGAGAGGGCCACCAGAGGGCTCCTTGGTCTAGTGGTAACGTCAGCGCCTGGGAAGATGCCTGTTGCCAAGCGGACCATGGTCTAGCGGTAGCATCAGTGCCTAGAAAAACACCCACTACTTAGCAGACGGAGAAAGGCAGTCCCCCTGTCCCCGGGGGAGTTTAGAGAAGACTCTACTCCTCCACCTCTTGTGGAGGGCCTGACATCAGTCAGGCCCACCCACAGTTATCTGGAGGTCTAACCGTCTCCCTGTGATGCTGTGCTTCAGCAGTCACGCTCCTAGTCTGCCTTCATGTTCCATCCCGTACACCTGGCTCTGCCTTCTAGATAGCAGTAGCAAAATTAATGAAAGTATTAAAAGTCTCAGATACGCAGAAATAATGGCGTAAGGTGTCTCTCTCTTTCTCCCTCTCTCTCTCTGCCTTGGTTGCCAGGCAGGGATGGGCCCCCTGTCCAATGGACATGTGACCCACATGACCTTACCTATCACTGGAGATTGCTCACACTCCTTACCGTGCCCCTTTGTCTTGTATCCAATAAATAACAGCGGGGCCTGGCATTCGGGCCACTACCGGTCTCTGAGTCTTGGTGGTAGTGGTCCCCTGGGCGCAGCTGCCTTTTCTTTTTTTTTTGTTTTTTTTTTTTTTTTGAGACGGAGTCTCGCTCTGTAGCCCGGGCTGGAGTGCAGTGGCCGGATCTCAGCTCACTGCAAGCTCCGCCTCCCGGGTTCACGCCATTCTCCTGCCTCAGCCTCCCGAGTAGCTGGGACTACAGGCGCCCGCCACCTCGCCCGGCTAGTTTTTTGTATTTTTTAGTAGAGACGGGGTTTCACCGCGTTAGCCAGGATGGTCAACAGCTGCCTTTTCTTTTATTTCTTTGTCTTGTGTCTTTATTTCTACAATTTCTTGTCTCCACACACGGGGAGAAAAACCCACCGACCCAGCGGGGCTGGACCCTGCAAAGGATCCTCCTAAAATGTAAAATGTGCCCTTTAAATCCTCCTAAAATGTATGAATTCCACATAACCCGGACCCTCTGTTCATTTTCCACTAGGAAGCAGTCAACAGGTATCAAAACAAGAGGACACTTTAAAGGACCTAGGACGCAAGGACAAGAGAAAAGAAGTACCTCGCCTGCGTAGCGGTTGCGCAAATTCAGGGATGCCATGAAGTTGGAGTAGTCTTTCTTCACACAGGCCGGGCGCTCGGTTAGCTGAGTTGCCTACAGACAAATAACAATTATTTTAGACTATGGTAACATTATCCTTTTCTCATGTTTACCATGGCTAAGCCTAAACCCAATTAAGAAGTCACATTCGGGGGCCGGGCGCGGTGGCTCAAGCCTGTAATCCCAGCACTTTGGGAGGCCGAGGCGGGTGGATCACGAGGTCAGGAGATCGAGACCATCCTGGCTAACATGGTGAAACCCCGTCTCTACTAAAAATACAAAAAAAAACTAGCCGGGCGAGGTGGCGGGCGCCTGTAGTCCCAGCTACTCGGAGGCTGAAGCAGGAGAATGGCGTGAACCTGGGAGGCGGAGCTTGCAGTGAGCCGAGATCGCGCCACTGCACTCCAGCCTGGGTGACACAGCGCGAGACTCCGTCTCAAAAAAAAAAAAAAAAAAAAAGAAGTCACATTCGGATCTGGGGGTTACTATTAATAAAAATCTTCACTGCTGGCAAATTAATAAAGCAAAATATTTCAGAATACCCAGCAGTTTGATATGTTCCATAAGAAATTTAAAAAAAATTTTACAGAAGAAATGTCTCTGAAAGGCAGTTTCTGCTACTGGTAGGCCTTTGCAAGAGAAAGAATCGCTAGATTGTGAGAGTAATTGTCACCTGCGATGGAAACGCCATGAAAGCATTCACAGCCATCTCCTTGAGAGTTGTGTGAGCAGCTTACAAATGTCACTTACAGACTGTAAAGGGGCTGAAGGGGAGAGCCAAGGCCAGCAGGCTCTTAAACATCTGCTGGCTGCTCCTCAGTCTAATGGGAAGAGACAGAACAGGGTACACCTTGAATACAAAGGCAACCCACAGAATGGGAGAAAAATATTTGAAAACTACCACCCACCCCCTCCACCCCTCCAGCCACTGTCTCTGCTTCAGCCTCAGCCTCCCAGCCCCAGGGCCTCAGTGACCCGGCTTCCTAACCCACACCTTTTAGTTCCTGTTCATCCACGGTCACTGCAGAGTACAGTGTGCATTGAAAAGGACCTCCTTTTGCATTTCCCTTTAGCATTAGTACTAATGGGGAAAGTGAGCTTCTCAACTGTTTTGAGTTTAGAGGGATTTTTTTTGAGGGGACGTGGTGTGGAGAAAGAGGACCAGGAGAAGAAAACATAGATGTTGGGGAACATCAAAATGCAAACAAGAACAAAAATACGTGATTTTTCTCATGAAATTATTAAACTGGTTTATTTTAAAAAAAAATAGATCATGTAAAACTGCTTTACATTTTCTGGAAACAATATGGTCTTTGGCACCAAGCAGGACTGAGTTAGAGCTTGGCTCTGATACTGATCAGCTGTGAGACCCTGGGAAGTCAACGTCTCTGAGCCTCAATGTGCTCATCTGTAAAGTGGGCATAAGAGTGGCCCTCTCACAATGTTGTTACAGGTTCAACATAATGACACACACAACATCCTGGCATGGCAAACAGCACCTGGTGGGCAGTGCAGGCCAGCTCCCTCCCTTCCACCATCGCTCCTCACTGCCCAATGAACCAGGCAAGAGAACAGCAGGTGATTGCCAAGAGCTGCTGCAGGAGTGCCCTGCCCTGCAGAGGAGTGTTGACTCGGTTCTTTGGTCCTACCAGCCTGAAATCATACTTCTGAAACTGCCCTCCAGAGATCACTCTTCCCCTCCGAATGCTGTGTGAGGGGCAATGTCAGTCAGGGGTGGTGGAAGCTGCCCTCTCCCTGTGCTTTCCAGGGGCAGGGTACCTTAGGATTTTGAGCACAACCCTTTCCTGTTTAGCAACAGAAAGGGAAAACCTGACAGAGCAGTAGGGTGATTCCAGTTAACATTCATCGTTTGTACATTTCAAAATAGCCAGTAGGGGCCCAGGCACAGTGGTTCACGCCTGTAATCCCAGCACTTTGGGAGGCCGAGGCAGGCGGATCACCTGAGGTCAGAAGTTCAAGACCAGCCTGGCCAACATGGTGAGACCCCATCTCTACTAAAAACACAAAAATTAGCTGGACATGGTGGCGCACACCTGTAGTCCCAGCTACTCGGGAGGCTAAGGCAGGAGAATCGCTTGAACCAGGGAGGTGGAGGTTGCAGTGAGCCGAGATGGTGCCACCTGCACTCCAGCCTGGGTGACAGAGCGAGACTCTGTCTTGGAAAACAAAAATAAAATAAAATAAAAAAAATTCACACCATTCTCCTGCCCAGCTGGGACTACAGATGCCCGCCACCACGCCCAGATAATTTTTTATATTTTTAGTAGAGATGGGGTTTCACCGTGTTGGCCAGGCTGGTCTCAATCTCCTGACCTCGTGATCCGCCTGCCTTGGGATTACAGGCGTGAGCCAACCGTGCCCGGCCCCAGAATTAACGTTTAAATATTAAAAAAAATAAGTTAGAGAAAATCTAACATATCGAATTTTCTGGGGAAAAAGAACAAAATCCTTTAGGCAAAACAGATTTTTCACAAATCAGCTGGTTAGAGTCTAGAAGAGGCTTACAAATGGGAACACATTCTATTTTATGTAATAAAGTTTTGCTCCTACCACCCCCAAAAAGGAAAAGGCTTATGACTGTCATAAACACTTACAGTCAATGAGTTCCACCTCTGGTCTCTGTGGCCACCCAGTGGCAGAGACACCCAGGTCAGCGCACTGATACCTGGTGCCCCATCAGAGTAGGAGGCCTGGGGCGGGTGACCCTGCAGGTGCAGGCTGGACCCAGCTCGACCATGTTTGCTAGGCTGGTGTCTTTAGAGATAGTGCAGTGACCTCGAGGGAAGTGTCCTGATAGCAAAATGAGGCGAGAAGACACCAGCCTTCTCCGGCACAGCTTCAGGCTCCAGAAAGGCCAGAGGGCACTCAGGCCCCTCTCTCCTGCTGGTATCCCAGGGGAGGCCTGTCACCCTTCCTCCTGGGTGCTCAGCCTCTGCACCTCCACATATCCCATCCCACACTCCATTCGGAGAGAGTTGGGAAGAACACATGGCCAGGCTCTAGATTCAGATTAACCAACAGAATCTCTGTGACCAGCCCCAGTCACATGGCCAGGTGGAACTGCCTGCTTTAATCCTATTTAACTCTAAGCTCTAATTTAACTCAGAAAGTATTGCTGTGTGAACCCTCTGTCCTCTAGATTAATCTCTAGCAGAACAAGAAGCTGAAGGCATTCATGTGCAGTTCAGCACCTGCAGAAAACAGAACTGTTCAGGAGTCCAGTACATGCTCCAGATAAGCGTAACTGTGGCATTGCACTGCCTGTGTCCAGCAGAGCTCTGTTTCCATCCTCTCGCATGGGGACATTCAAATAAAAAACTGATCGTTGTCATATCAAGCGCTGATCCTCATAAATCCATATATTAAAAAAAAAAGCATGATAAGGAAACACTCATTTCAATGGCCACCTCTTCTTTGGGCTAGGGTGAGGCTTGCACGACTACCATTGTCAACAGACATCCACAGCACCCTGCATGTACTCGGTGCATGTCATGAAAAGTGACAGCTCTAGGCCTTCCCCTGCACTGTGGCTCCTATGGTCTAAGGGTCACTGCTCTCCAGAAGGCTCGCACATACCCCGAGAGTTGTGTTCTGCTTGTTGTAGCCAGCAAAGTGAAGGATGCTCTCAGTGGCCATGGCCAGTCCCGTGTGCTGGGACAGTCCTGACACCCAGTTCTGATGTTTGTTCAGATATTCCTGAAATAGGAAAAACACACGGGGTTTCAGTTATTTTTTAGAGGCAGGGTCTTCTCGCTCTGTCACCCAGGCTGGAGTGTGGTGGCATGATTATGGCTCATGGCAGCCTTGACCTCTTAGGCTCAAGCTATCCTCCCACCTCAGCTTCCCAAGTAGCTGGGACACACCAACAAGCTTGGCTAATTTTGTAATTTTTTGTAGGTTGGTCTTTTTTTTTTTTTTTTTGAGACGGAGTCTCACTGTGTCTCCCAGGCTGGAGTGCAGTGGCACGATCTCGGCTCACTGCAAGCTCCGCCCCCCGGGTTCACGCCATTCTCCCGCCTCAGCCTCCCAAGTAGCTGGGACTACAGGCGCCCGCTACCGCGCCCGGCTAGTTTTTTGTATTTTTAGTAGAGACGGGGTTTCACCATGTTAGCCAGGATAGTCTCGATCTCCTGACCTTGTGATCCACACGCCTCGGCCTCCCAAAGTGCTGGGATTACAGGCTTGAGCCACCGCGCCCGGCCTGTAGGTTGGTCTTGAATTCCTGGGCTCAAGCGATCCTCCCGCCTCAGCATCCCAAAATGTCAGGATTACCAGCATGAGCCACTGTGCCTGGCCTTGCTATTTCATTTAAAGGGGAAAATAAAACTTTATAAATTAAGGTGTGGGCTAATGGACCAAACACTGGGTTTCTGTCCTGGGTCTGCCCCTCCCTAGCTAGCTGTGGGACTGTCAGTAAGTCAAAGCCCCTCTCTGATCAGCTACTGCTCATCTGACTGAGGACGAGGCCAATTCCCCAAGCGGCAGTCATGCAGTCACTGCGGTGTTGCACCGTCAACGGGGGAGGGCCATTTATTCTTTCAGCATATCCTTGCTGAGCATCTGCTGTGGTAAATAAGGCAAATAAGCCACAAAGCCTTGGCCTCGTGGTCAACAGACAGGTAGCGTGGTGTGGAGCCTCAGTTCTCCTACTGCAGTATCCTGGCAGCCCGGCCTGGGTGAGCTGGACAGCAGGAACGAAGAACAACACCTGTGTCCACCTGGCCACCCAGTGGAAGAAGGGTGTTGGGCAATGGGATACGTGGCAGAGCCCAGAGGTGTGAGGGAGGCCTCCTGCTCTGGGGACCACAGGGGGCTCAGCACTGCAGGAGTACCAAGGACAAGGGTCTCAAGGGTGGGGGCAAGCCTGGGCCAGATGCAG
The DNA here is from genome assembly GCF_003255815.1 of Theropithecus gelada. Taxonomy (NCBI): domain Eukaryota; kingdom Metazoa; phylum Chordata; class Mammalia; order Primates; family Cercopithecidae; genus Theropithecus; species Theropithecus gelada. The sequence continues at coordinate 33,330,979 of NC_037678.1, read as the reverse complement.
GCCAGGCGGGAAAGGCCTCCAGGACCATGCAAAGGTGTTTACAGGCGTGAACCAATTAATTCCCTTAAGAAGAATGTACAGGAGCATGTACATGCAGAATTGTCTCAATGGTTTTGGGGGACTCCTGGAGCCTCAGAAACCCATCCTTGGACACCATGGTGATGAAGAGTGACTAATGGTCAAGTTTAAAAGGGAAGCACACTGACCAGCTATCCTATTAAAAGCAGACTACTCTGGTGGGTGGAGGAGAGGGCAGATTTGGGGAAGGCTGAGGCTGGGCATGGAGGGTGGGGAATAAGCGCACTGCAGGGGATGTGAAAGGGCAGGCCAGGGGCACGCCAAGGGGACACCTGGTGGAAAAATCAAGACCGCTTCAAGCCTTTTCATTTTCCATTTCCTTCTTAGGCCAGACATGCCTGAGACAGTAAAAAGCTCTATCAGCTGCTTTTTTTGTCCGCTTAAACTTTCTAGGCATCAGAGGGGGCCTCCCCTTTTCAGACGACAGACAGCCTTGCAACCTGAGGCCCTTTTGCTGTAAATGAACAAAGGGAAATCATTTCTTGCCACTGCGCTTCCACACAGCTCCCAGGGCTCTTGGAGCTGGCTGCTCTATCCTTCCTGGATTCCACAACCAGAAACACTTTTGAACTTGTTTCATCTTTAAAGTGCTGCCAAGGTCAACCTCACGAGCAGCTCCTCTCAGCACAACCACTCTCTGTTAACACAGATTCCTTCTAGAGGTATTTTTCTCATCTTTGATTCCTTTTAAGGCAATTATTTCCTCTCACACCCTGTGGCATTACATGGTTTACCTCGTGGTCATCTGAGTTTCCAAGCCAGTGTTTTTGTCTGAGACTCCCATGCACCTCCATGTGCAGCTTATGTGGAGCTTTACTGGGACACAAGTCCCCAACTCTGCCTCTGCTCCACCAGCCTTGGTCAGGCCCCCGCCTTTGGGCATAGGTGCCAACAATGCACTTGGCCCTTAGAGATGCTGCCATCTGGCAGCCTCCCACATCCACCATACCAGCCCGTGCTCTCTTGTGAGCAGCTCCCAAGTCCTGCCACAGTCCTGCCACCTCACCTGGTATGAGCCGTCAGATGCCCTCCTTGTGCCCTGGCCAGCACTCATCCCACAGGCGCTCCTAACACAGAGCAGCCTCTGAGGCATCTATTATTCTCAGGCCCTAGACTGATGTTTTCGGTCTCCATTCACACTAGTGCTATTTGGATTTTGAGTTATCCATGTCTCTGTAAAGCTTTTTGGGGAGCTTGAAGGAGCTTATGGAGACTGCAGTTTGATGGTTTCAAGAAAGTACCTGCAGGTGGGACTTGGTGACGGTAGGTGCCCACTTCATGGCCTCCTGCAGGATCATCCCACAGCGTGCAGCGAAGTCCTTCACAATGCTCTGGAAGAGGGTGAAGTTGCTTCTCAACAACCCAAAGTCGTTTCATCTGAGCTGCTGTAGTGACTGTCATGGGCTGAACTGTGTCTCCCCAAAACCCTATGCTGCGCCTTAACTGGTACCAGTACCTCAGAGCAGAACTCATTTAGAGATAGGGCTTTAAAGAGGTGATTCAATTAAAAGGCCAACAGGGTAGGTCCTGATCCAATCTGGACAGTATCCTTCCTTACATGTGTGGAGGGGAAATCTGGACCCACAGAAATACTGGAGCAGCGAGGAGGGTGTGCACAGAGGGAAGAACACGTAAGGACATAGGGAGAAGGCTGCCATTCACAAGCTAAGGAGAGGTCTCCGCAGAAACCAGTTCTGCGGACACTTTGATTTTACACTTCGGCCCTCAGAACTGTAAGACAATAAATGTCTGTCCTTTAAAGCTGCCCAGTCCATTGTCTTTTGCTACAGCAACCCAAGAGACTAGCACAGTCACTAAGTTTGAACCTCAGGGCGCCTGGGGCCAGGAAGCCCACACACACTGTGGTCTGTAATTCCGGCACAAGGTTTGTGGCATAACCTACATGAGTAACATGTCACAGAGCCACTGTGCAACTTGTGTCCTGGGTCTGGGACTGGACGGAAGGGCAGGCTCTGGGTGGCAAAATTCTCTTCGGTGCCACACCACTCTGTGGGAAACTCGCCATTGACAGCTGGTCTGGAAGGGAGGTCCAGAGGTAGGATATGACTCAGCCCAGGCTGAAGGAGCTGTGAGCTGAGTTTCAGTCTTGCCACAGTGAGGGCTCTCAGACCGAGTTGGGGAGAGGAGAGACCCAGTATATCCTCCTCTTTTGGAGTGATTTATTCTGCCAGTTTCCCCATGGGATAGCACAAGTCAAAGGCATGTTCCCCTATTACCACAATAATAAAATGTCAGTGCACCTCAGAGAAGTGAAGTCCACCTGAAAATCATGCTTGTGCGATGCAGACTTGAGGCTATAAACTGGCTGGTAGCTGAAGACCTCTTTGGCAGCTAAACTGAGGACACAGCTGAGTCAACATGGCTGAGGTGGGAGAGCTGGACTTGGAAGACAGAGCAACCTGGGGGCAGCCAGCTCCCCTTGCACACGATGGGGCCTGGTCTCCTCACTGGCTTGGTCTCCTCACTGGAGGATGTGGCCAGTACCACCCACACCTCAAATTGCTGGGGACTGGGTGAGCTCATGCAGGATGACCACCTTGTGGACATATTCAGGGAACTGTGGTAAAGATGGCCCTTAATGCAGGGGATCGTGTCAGGCCTACCTCACGGGCTTCGTATGTGTCAGGAACCGTGATCCGATAGGGGGCGTCGGGGATGTCATAGTAAGGCTGGTCCTTGTGAATATCCTGCAAGTACAGCGAGACTCCGTCTTGCAAACTGCCTTCCCCAAGTTGCCACTAGCAAGCACATGGGCCACCCCTTCCCACCAACTGTCTGTCTGTGACAGGCCTCCATACTTGATGCAACTTACTGCAAAACACCAGGTGAATTTGGGCCCCCTCACCCCCAACTCGACACCTGTAGCATTAATTAGGTTCAGGCTTATTGTCAGAGAAGCAAGCCACAACACAGCACGGACAGGACTGGCGGGGTGGTGGTAGTGCTGGTAGTGTTTGGGCCCTAGGTCTCCTGGGGACACTCACAGCGCTCAGGGACAGTGACAGGGTCTGCAGGATGTCCAGCATGGTCTTCAGCACAGTCCCGCTCCAGAGCAAGTGGGGAAACCTGCACCAAGAGCCGGCTCTCAGGACCAAGAGCCAACCCTCCAAGGAAGGTCTGCTTCTAGGAACCCCCTCAGCTGCCAGTCAGAGCCCATACCTGCTGCAGGCCAGCTGAAGGGGGAGGTCGGGAGGCCTTTGCAGCAGGATGCCTTGCCTCCTCAGGCTCACTGCAGCAAGGTGAGCAGTGCCTGGTCAGAAAGGCTCCCCAGGCCCCTGCCAGACCCACTTCTTAAGGCCAGACATGTCCCAAGTGACCTGCTATAAACCTGACACCAACTGCCTTGGTTATGCACTGGCCAGGACACCCCTCACTTCCCAAAGCAATCCTCTTAGTTTCTGACCAGGGTTCTCCATTATTTCTCACATAATGGAGAAAACAGCAGTATCTACCTGACACCCTGGGGTAAGACAGGCCATGGGCTCTGATGGCCCCAGGGCTGAAGGAGAGGTGTCTCTGCACAGCTGTGACCCACCAGTGGCCCACTGCTCAGGAGGCCCAGCTCAGACACACACCACGTGTGTGCTGGACTCATTTTCATGACCCTTGGCTGGCTCCTGACTACCCTTGATGGTGCCGCTGCCTGGACCAGGCACACAGCATCTGCAACAGGCTCCAGAACCGCTGGATACCTCTAGGGAGCCGCAGGCAGCCTCCGTGTGGGTGTTTTGCTGCCTCTGGCCTTCTCACCTTGGAGAAGCTGGCCCAGCCCACCTCTGAGAGTTCTCATCAGTGTGGGGACATGTCCCAAGAGGGTCTGTTTTGGCTCCCAGCACAAAGAGTGTATAGCAGGGAAGGGGCTGTGTGGGCTTTTGTTCCTGAGAAGCCCAAAGATACTGATTCTACCAGGGGACCTCAGGCTGGGCCCTGGGCTAGAAGATGGTGCACCAGGTCTTGCCAGGGTACATTCAACAAAATAACTGTTCTTCAAAAGTGTCAAAGTCACAAAAGACATTGACAGACTGAGGAGTCAGGGTGGGTGGGATTGAGAGACACAGTGATGTGGCACCCAGCAAACATGCTGTAAGTAACATTAACAGCTCAGAATGAACAGAAGTTTCTGGACCAAAATTCAGACACTGCAGCAAACTCACTGACATTGGAGGGAGGCTGCATCGCCTTAAGAGTTTTCATTCTGACTCCATTTTTTCCTAGGCTAATAATACAAGGATGATTTTTCCCGGCATTTGAAATCACAGAAGTATATAAACATACACACAAAACATTAGCAGGAAAATGAGCTTACTTATCCACCAGACCAGACAGATACTTGTCTGCCACCCTCCTTATCCTCTTGTGAATGTGGTTAAAGTTCACCAACAGGAACTGAGCGTGCCGCTCCAGCTCCTCCTCGTTCTCCTTGGTCTTGGCCTAGAGATGCAAAAGAAACAGGTACAGCAGTGCCCCAGGTGCCTCCAGCAGACAGACGCATTCATGCAGGAGAGGCTTACTTTATCTGCCATCATGTTCAGGAAGGCATCGAATACTTTGTCTGCGACTGCAATCACACACTGCATCATCCCTGAAACAAGAAGGTTTCCACAGATAAGGTGCAGCAACAGAGAGAGAATACTAGCAACTTTCAATCATTTTCTTTTGAAATGATTTCAGACTTACAGAGTGGCGAAGACAGCACAGAGCTCCCATATACCCTTCACCCAGCTTCCCTGGATTTTAACATCTGCAGTAACCAGGCTGATGTGTCAAAACTGAGTCAGATATTGATATAATCCTATTACCTAAACTTCAGACTTCGTCTGGATTTTCCATGCCTCCCACACGTGCCCCTCTTCTGTTTCAGCATCCAACCCAGGACACCAGATGGCATTTAATCTCTGTGTCTCCTACTCCCCTCCAATATGTGGTGACTCCTCAGTCTGTCAATGTCTTTTGTGACTTTGACACTTTTGAAGAACAGTTATTTTGTTGAATGTTCCCTAATTTAGGTTTGTCTGATGCTTGCCCACGATTAGACCAGGGTTACAGGATTTGGGGGAGAACTCCATAGAGTGGATGTGCTCTTTTGTTCTGAGATCGAGTCTCACTGTGTTGCCCAGGCTGGAGTGCGGTGGCACGATTTTGGCTCACTGCAAGCTCCACCTCCTGGGTTCACACCATTCTCCTGCCTTAGTCTCCCGAGCAGCTGGGACTACAGGCACCTGTCACCATGCCTGGCTAATTTTTTGTATTTTTAGTAGAGACAGAGTTTCACCATGTTGGCCAAGATGGTCTCGATCTCCTGACCTCATGATCCGCCCGCCTTGGCCTTTCAAAGTGCTGGGATTACAGGCGTGAGCCACCGTGCCTGGCCCGGATATGCTCTTTCTGCATCACGTAAGGGGTATGTGGTAACAGTATCTCTTATTACTGGTGAAGCTAACCTTGACCACTTGGTCTGAGTTACCATTTTTCCCTTTTTCTATTTTTTTTGAGACAGGGTCTCACTTTGTTGCTCAGGCTGGAGTGCAATGGTGAGATCATAGCTCAGCTACAACCCTGAACTCCCACGCTCAAGGGATCCTCCCACCTCAGCCTCCCTGGCGGCTGGGATTATAGATCTACAACACCATGCCCAGCTAATTTTTAAATTTTTGTAGAGACTGGGGGTCTCACTATGTAGCCCAGGCTGGTCTCGAACTCCTGGGTCAAGCAATCCTTCTGCCTCAGCCTCCCAAGGTGCTAAGATTACAGGTATGAGCCACCATGCCCGGTCCCCTTTCTCCATTCTTTTTTTTTTTTTTTTTTGAGACAGAGTCTCGCTCTGTCGCCCAGGCTGGAGTGCAGTGGCGCGATCTCAGCTCACTGCAAGCTCCGCCTCCCGGGTTCACGCCATTCTCCGGCCTCAGCCTCCCGAGTAGCTGGGACTACAGGCGCCCGCCACCTCGCCTGGCTAGTTTTTTGTATTTCTTAATAGAGACGGGGTTTCACCGGGTTAGCCAGGATGGTCTCAATCTCCTGACCTCGTGATCCGCCCGTCTCGGCCTCCCAAAGTGCTGGGATTACAGGCTTGAGCCACCGCGCCTGGCCCCCCTTTCTCCATTCTTTAGAAGAAAGTCACTAAGGACAGCCCACACTCAGAGCGAAGGAATTAAGGGCTACCACCTGAAAGAAATTTGTGGATGAGAATTACAGCCACCATAGTGATTGATATTTTGGGGAAGATACTTTGAAGTTATGCAGAGATCATGTTTCTCTTTAAGATTTTGCCCATTCACTTTGGCATCCATGAATGAATTCTGCCTGCAGTAGTTACTATGGTTGTCACAAGAATTTTCTATTTTCCTCGTTCTTTCTACTTTTTAAAAAGTGTTGGCCAAGCACGGTGGCTTACGCCCGTAATCCCAGCACTTTGACAGGCCAAGGTGGGTGAATCACGAGGTCAGGAGTTCGAGACCAGCCTGGTCAACATGGTGAAACCTCGTCTCTACTAAAAATACAAAAATTAGCCAGGCATGGTAGCGCACCACTGTAATCCCAGCTACTTGGGAGGCTGAGGCAGGACAAGGGCCTGACCCTGAGAGGCAGAGGTTGCAGTGAGCCGAGATTGTGCCACTGCACTCTAGCCTGGGTGACAGAGCGAGACTCCATCTCAAAACAAAACAAAACAGAAATTTATTTTTTAGGGACAGGGTATCACTTTGTTGCCTAGGCTGGTCTTGAACTCCTGGGCTCAAGCGCTCCTCCTGCCTTGGCTTCCCAAAATGCTAGGATTACAGGCATGAGCCACTGTGCCCAGCCCCTTCTATTTTTATTAAGAGTAGTTGGAATTCTGTAAGGAAGGTTCAGCCTTTTTCCCCATTTTTAATTTATTCGATAGTCTAATCATTACAGAACCGTGGATTTTTATTTGTTGGGTTATAATCCAATACTATTTATTCTGTTCAAATCATTCCAGCTTTGGCCACTGGGAGTTCTTTCAGGCTGGCTCCTGTGTCATTTGGACAGGCCCCATGTCTTCTCTTTTCTTCTTTATTGGTGTATCCTTACTTTCTGGTGCAACAGGGTGCCCCAGGCTCATCCTGTACAGGCTCCCTAGAATCAACCATTTCTTCATGGAGCCCTGGTTCCTTTTATTGGAGAATACTAATTAGAAACCAAGATCTGAGCACCGGATATGCTCACTGTTACAGGGGTACCAAGTAGGCTGTAAAAGGCAACAGAATGGGCCAGGCACAGTGGCTCACGCCTGTAATCCCAGCACTTTGGGAGGCTGAGGTGGGTGGATCACTTGAGGCCAGCAGTTCGAGACCAGCCTGGCCAACATGGTGAAACCCCGTCTCTAGTAAAAACACAAAAATTAGCTGGGTGTGGTGGTGCACACCTGTAATTCCAGCTACTTGGGAGGCTAGGGCACAAGAATCACTTAAGCCTGGGAGGTGGAGGTTGCAGTGAGCTGAGATTGTGCCACTGCACTCTAGGCTGGGAGACGGAGCAAGACACTGTCTCAAAAAAAAGAAAGAAAAGAAAAAGCAACAGAACACAGTGATCATCACAGTGCAGATGAAGAACTGTAATAAAATGCCAATTCACACTCCATCATGCTGTTTTCTCTATCCAGTGTTTTTAATTTGCATGACTACATGCCAGGTCTGCCCTCTGCCACCAGGCAGAGAGACAAGGCAGGTGCTATCAGCTTTGCACCTCATGCCCAGCATGGAGCCTGAGACATAAAGAGGCCTTTCATAGATATTTTTTATGAAGGTAAGCGGGACCTCAGCAATCTGAAAAGTTGTCAGTGTGACCTGGACAGATGCTCAAGGGTAGTGAGAGACTGCTTTCTTTTTTTTTTTCTGAGACAGAGTCTCGCTTTGTCACCCAGGCTGGAGTGCAGTGGTACGTTCTTGGCTCACTGCAAGCTCTGCCTCCCAGGTTCACGCCATTCTCCTACCTCAGCCTCCTGAGTAGCTGGGACTACAGGGTGCCCGCCACTACGCCCGGCTAATTTTTTGTATTTTTAGTAGAGAGGGGGTTTCACCATGTTAGCCAGGACGGTCTGGATCTCCTGACCTTATGATCCACCCGCCTCCGCCTCCCGAAGTGCTGGGATTACAGGTGTGAGCCACCACGCCCGGCCAATTTTTTTATTTTTAGTAGAGATGGGGTTTCATCATGTTGGCCAGGCTGGTCTCGAACTCCTGACCTCAGGTGATCCACCCATCTCGGCCTCCCAAAGGGCTGGGATTACAGCCGTGAGCCACTGTGCCCAGCCTGATTTTTCAACAAAAGAAAAAATGGTACAAGTAGTTATCAGAAATAATTTCTCCATAGGCAAGAACAAGTTGATAGATTCACCAACCTATCAACGGCTTCTGGTGCGGAAAGGACTACACACTGCTAGTTGCACTTTCATTAATATTAAATTTGTCAATCTCAAGAATTTATCAATAAGCATGCCTCAAAGAATTTATTCATACAGTTAATCAAAATTTGTGGATTCTCCCCAATTCTCTTGCACACTTAAACATGATTTCACCATAATTACAAAAATAATCAAATTATTCTAAGCATTTAATTAAAACTCAGGTCTAATATTTCAGCATCTTTTAAATTTTTGATTTTAAACACCTTATAAATCAGACTTCTTAGTGCCCTTACACTAAAACTGGCCAAAAAGTGCTTCTATGCAGTATTTAACTTTTTCCTTTATTGTCTCTATTTTAATATCTTTTTATTGTCTAAATACATTTTTATAAAACTACTTATTAGCCTTTTGTAATTTTAAAAATTTGAGGTATAATTTGCATATAATAAAATCCACAGCTCTTATGTGTTCAATTCCATGACTTAACAACTGTATACACTCATGCGACCACTACCCAAACAATCTAGAGGACACTTCCATCAATCCAGTCTCCTTGTACTCTTCCCAGTTTTTCCATCTCTCCTTTTTATTCTTATCTTAGCTTTGTCTTCATGGGGTTTTGGTAATTGTAACATTTTTATGCCTTCCTACAGTTTCCACCATTTCTCTGTCTTCCTAGGAGTTGGTTTTCTGGGCTAGGGCTGTTAACAGCTAAGGCCCTCTGTGCACTCAGGGTCTGACAACAAGTTGCATCTGGAATGCAGTGGCATGATCATAGCTCACTCTAACCTTGAACTCCTGGGCTCAAGCGATCCTCCCACTCAGCCTCCCGAGTAACTTGGGACTACAGGCACGAGCTACTGTGTTCCCTGCTCCTGACGTTAAAAAACCATGACTGCTCTCTGGCAACAGCAAGATGCTGCAGGTCCATCAGTGACCATCCGAGAAGCCCTGGTCCCTCTAGATGAGTGCTGGAGCACACCTGAGCATAGACAGTGGGCTAGAATGACCATCCTTCTTTTTGGGGCCCTTGCACCAGTGGCAGAACCATTAAGGTGTACATTTGAAGGTTATATGTTTTATACTGATCTTTCTAATGTAGTATGTAACTTCATAAAACATTTTCTACATGTAGACAGAAAAGAGGAAGTAGTACTCCTTTTTATCCTATTAAAGCTCAATTCATCATGAAAGTACCACAATAATGAGCTTACCAGATTTGTCTTTCTGAATAGCTTTATCCTCAAAGTAGCAGAACATTACCTGGAAGCGATCAGGATCTGTTGAACGCAGTACCCTAAGAAGAAAACAGCTTTAGATAAATTTTGAAAAATCCAGGCCCTCCCTATCACAGATTTGACACCGCCCATAAGTGGTAAGGCTGTGAAGAACATTTGCCTTCTGCCATTCATAAGGGCGTACACTGACGTGGACTTTCTGGAGGGTGACGTGCACCATCTATTACACATTCCCATATTTTTCACTCCAGCAGCCCCACCATTAGGATATATCTTAAGGGTTACATGTATAAGGATTCTCCTAATAGCACTGATGGCATTACCCAAAATGGAAAGACTCTGAATGTCCATCAACAGAAGACTGGGCAGATAAGCCAAAGTACACCCATTCGATGACACATCATGCAGCCACCATACGAGAGGCAGCTCTCTACATGTGCTGTTACAAAAAAATGTCCGAGACATATATTAACAGAAAAAAGCAAGCTGCAGGGAACACATGTCCAGCATGATCCCACTGACAGGTTTCCTAAAGGCCTGTCTGTGCATGTGTATGTGTAGGCTACGCATGCTTGCCTATGCACAGAAAATTTCTAGAGGGAAATTAAGAGGTCATTAACAGTAGGATAGTAGAAACGAGGTATTCACATCTACAAAGGTGACATCTGTCTTTTTTCATCTTTAGCATCTTCTGTACTATGCCAGTGTTTCCTCTTTTCTTTTTTGTTTTATGCACCCTGTACATTTTTATGGTAAAAAATATCTTTAACCTCAGGGGGAAAAGGAGAAAAAGGAAAAAGCGCATACACTTGTCCCATGGGTGCTGTGAAGGGCTGTTCAGAGTTCCAGGGGCTCCACTAAGGCAGCAGCGGCTTGGCAGGCCACGTCTTTTGGCCTCTGCGCCAGCCTGTCAAGAGTTAAGCCTCAGAAGGCCAGGCCAGGTGGCTTTCAGCACACACATTCGAGTGTGCACGTGCACACACCTTTAATTTGATTTCCCAAATTCTCCACTTCATGGTTTTAAAGTTCTCTCAATACCCAGTGGCTGGGAACCTGGGCCAGGTTCCTGAATAAAGGCTTTGAGGTTGCCTCTCTATGCTAATAGAGTGCCCTCAAGGGCCTGGTAGGCAGCCCGAGGTGGAAGGTGGGCTCACAGGAGCTGCTATGGGCTGCCTCTTAGAGTCTTCCTCTGCCAGTTAAGAGCCTGTCCTGAGAACCTGAGAAAACTACTCAGGGGCATACTTGTGGGAAAGGCAGAGGTAGCTTTGCCTTCAAACCACATGAGGTTGAGAGGGTCTGGAGATACCTGTTCTAGCCATGCATGCTGGGATGAAAGCCATTGTTTTTGCTCTGTTTGGGTCTGGCTTGTTTTGTTTTGGCTGTTTTTTCTTTGAAAATATATTGTTCAGTAAAAAGACTACAAGCAGCTATACTAACAGGCTATAGGGGATGATGGTGAGGTCAGTGGTTTTTTTCTCTCTCTACTTATTTTGCAAGATTTTGCATAAATGTTCTGTTTTTCTGAGACAGTGTCTTTTGCCTAGGCCGGAGTGCAGTGGTTTGATCATAGCTCACTGCAGCCTCAACATCCTAGGCTTAAGCAACCCTCTTGCCTCAGCCTCCTAAGTAGCTGGGACTACAGGCATGTTCCACCACAACTGGCTAGGTTGTTTTTTTTTTTTTGGGGGGGGTGGTAGAGACAAGTTCTTGCTCTGTTGCACAAGTTCAAAACTTCCAGGCTCAAGTGATCCTCCCACCTCCCAAAGTGCTGGGATTATAGGCATGAGCCACTGCCTAGCCATTTGTTTTTTTGAGATAGAGTCTCACTCTGTCGCCCAGGTTGCAGTGCAGTGGCGCCATCTCAGCTCACTGCAACCTCTGCCTCCTGGGTTAAGCAATTCTCCTGCTTCAGCCTCCTGAGTAGCTGAGATTACAGGCATGTGCCACCACGCCCAGCTAATTTTTATATTTTTAGTAGAGACGGGGTTTCACCATGTTGGTCAGACCGGTCTCGAACTCCTGACCTCATGATCTGCCTGCCTCGGCCTCCCAAAGTGCTGAGATTACAGGTGTGAGTCACTGCGACCGGCCGCACTTAGCCATTTTTGTGTAATGTTCTTTATTTTTGAGATGGAGTCGGTCTGTCGCCCAGGCTGGAGGGCTGTGGTACGATCTTGGCTCACTGTAAGCTCTACCTCACCTCCCGGGTTCATGCCATTCTCGTGCCTCAGCCTCCCGAGTAGCTGGGATTACAGGCACCTGCCACCACGTCTGGCTAATTTTTTGTATTTTTAGTAGAGACGGGGTTTCACCGTGTTAGCCAGGATGGTCTTGATCTCCTGACCTTGTGATCCACCCGCCTCCGCCTCCCAAAGTGCTGGGATTACAGGCGTGAGCCACCGCGCCTGGCTGCATGTGCAATGTTCTTATATTACTTTTATAACTGAAAATAAAGGACACTTTTTTCTTTTGAGATGGAGTTTCGCTCTGTTGCCCAGGCTTGAGCGCAGTGGCATGATCCTGGCTCACTGCAACCTCTGCCTCCCGGGTTCAAGTGATTCTCTTGTCTCACTTGAGGCAAGTGAGGCAAGTGAGTGGCTGGGATTACAGGCGTTTGCCACCAGGTCTGGCTAATTTTTGTATCTTTAGTAGAGACAGGGTTTTACCATGTTGGCCAGGCTGATCTTGAAACTGACCTCAGGTGATCCACTCGCCTTGGCCTCCCCAAAGTGCTGGGGTTACAGGTGTGAGCCACCATGTCCGGCCAAAATAAAAGACACTTATAATGAAAAAAGAACAAAGTCAAAACTCCCTTGGCTCTGTGGGACTTGGGGAGAATGGGTTTCCATATTTGGCTCTGTGTGGAGCCCTGGGCTGCTGAGGGCAGGGCGGAGGAGACTGAGCAGGAGGGTGGGGGTGCATTCCGATGCAACCAAAGCACTCTGCCTTCCTTTTATAAGTATTGAGCTTTCAAGGACTATTTTACCAGAGGGTTGGTGGTAACAAAGAAAGGCTAAAATAGTGTTTTCCAAATAGCCTTTCTTTTAGGACACTTTCTTTTTCAAATCATTTGTGAAAGGAATTATTCTACGACTTATCTGCACTCTCCCATGACTTAAGCTGAGTGTAATTTGACCTTTTCTTGATGACAGGAATCATCATTTTGTAGACAATGTACTCAGTTGCTATCCCAGGGTACCTGAGGCCTCAGCACAGTGGGTCTGTATAACACCGCCTACCTCACAGGCATGTTGGGAGTGGTAAACGTGGGTAATGCAGCACAGTACCTGGTACAGCACAGGCACTCAATCCACGTTTACTTCTGAGGTCAACATGGTAACAGCTGTAGCTCCAAAGAGTTACTACTGCTGTTAGGACTGCTGTGGCCACAGGTGTGTCCTGAGCATCGGGCCACATGCAGGATTGTTTTGGAGCCGGCCCCACCTCATGTTGCATTTGCTGTTTGTACTCAACCGTGGTCCTGGGCAGCTCAGTGAGTGCCCTAGACACGCACTCAGTGAGGCTGGGTCCTCAGAAGGGCCTCGCTCAGCCCGTGGGCTGAGTTCACAACACTGACTGCGACTGCCCAGAAGTCTGTTTCCTATTAGAGAGGGGGTAAGGCGGAGCTTAGATACTGGGAGGTGTTACCAGATGTGGTACTTGGTGGTCATGAATGAGGGGCATACGAGAAAAGTAGAAGGTGTTTTTGCTTGGTTTTTCAGAAAGTTTGCATGTCTTGGGAGGAGTTGAAAAAAGTCTCACGCTTACGAGGGCACAAAAATGAAAACCCTGCTCAAATGTGGATGTGCATGGTGGTGAAGGCACGTGTACCTCATGTACTCCAGCCGGTACACAGAGAGGAGGTAGGTGGACATGGCGAAGTCCAGCTTGTTGATGAGTGCGGACACTTCGGGAGGGGGGTCCAGCAGGTTGATGATGGTGCTGCGGAGCTCACTCAGCTCAGCCTGGAGGGAGAGAAACATCCAAGGGCTCAGGGGGCACCTCCCAGGACAAACAGGTCCCAGTGGCTGGCAACATGTGTTAATAATGGCAATGAAAGGATCTGCCCTAATTGGCCCAGAGAGCATGGTAAAAGTGAGATGTGAATCCTTACAGGGGTGACCGTGTCGTTCTTCATGGCTGAGTTATACTGGAGGACGGACCGCAGTGGCTCCTTGCTGGGAAAGGTGAGCAGGGGGGACTTGGTGGCTATTTCACAGACCCCTTCATACCACTCTTCCGGCCAGAGTCCTGCAATAAAGTGAACACAAATGAGGAAATCACCCTGGTCAGAAAGCACAGCAGTGACGTCGACTGACAATTTCTTTTTTTTTTTTTTTTTTTTTTTTTTGAGACGGAGTCTCGCTCTGTCGCCCAGGCTGGAGTGCAGTGGCCGGATCTCAGCTCACTGCAAGCTCCGCCTCCCGGGTTCACGCCATTCTCCTGCCTCAGCCTCCCGAGTAGCTGGGACTACAGGCCCCCGCCACCTCGCCCGGCTAGTTTTTTTTTGTACTTTTTAGTAGAGACGGGGTTTCACCGTATTAACCAGGATGGTCTCGATCTCCTGACCTCGTGATCCGCCCGTCTCGGCCTCCCAAAGTGCTGGGATTACAGGCTTGAGCCACCGCGCCCGGCCGACTGACAATTTCTATAGTCATGGGTCCTTTGAGACAATTATCCCAAAAACTAGGCACACAAATGAGTCTATTACCTAACTTGGACGGACTTTTCCTAAGGTGTGCGGCATTCTCAGCACCCTAAACTACATCTGGGGACAGTAACACTTGCTAATACTTGCAGGAAGAAGCAGCTGCATGTGGACTCATTTAAACATGCTCATATTCATAATTACATGGGCTCTGACCTCACCTTTATCTTCATTCTGCACTCCATCTTCCCCGGGAGAGAGATCATCCCCCTACCTGAGCCCTCCACAGCGAATCCCATCAGAACGGAATATAGCCAGAAGTCCCGGAAGAGCTTCTGTAACCGAGGCTTAGCTTCTTTGATGGGCGGCAGTCGTCGGGTGAGCTGATGTGCCAAGAAGAGAGGGAGAAAGGAGGTTATTTGCTCGGGAAACCCTAAGCCCTGTAGGTGTAAAAGTTACCACAGATTCATTCTCCAAGAGCATTCTCAGAGACTCAGACTGGGTAGGAAAAGGCACACTGAGCAGTGATAATTTTGCCAATAAGCATTGTCCATCCATTCAGGTACTGAGTCCCTAGTGTGCACCAGGTGCTGTGCCAGGGAGGAAAAAGCCCTGTTCCTGCACTTGAAGGACTTCCTGTCTAGTTTGGAGGCAGGTGAGCAACAGTTACAGTGGGGCGGAGTTCCCAGAGAAGGTGTCATGGGTCTCAGAGCTAACATTCGAAGAAAGCTTAGCCAGGAGAGAAGAGAAGGCAGCCTGTTCAGTCACAGGAGCATTAGGTCCTAAGCCTGGCACTGTGGAGGGCAACAAATGCATAGGAAAGGCAAACAACGGATGCGAGCCAGAGCTGGGAGGAAGGGATGCTGCTGGGGAGGCAGGGAGGAGAGCACAAGAACTCTCATGGGCCAGGCAGCACAAATTTTCCAAACAGTAATCTCGGGCAGAATCCCCATGTGTGTAACAGGTAAAGCAGAGTTGCTCAGGTGCAGGTGAGGGGCTGTTGTCCCTGTTTCTGCTCCAGATGCTGGTGGGAAGCAGGGAGAGACTCATCAGTAGTATAAATGGTTAAACTTGGCCAGGCGTGGTGGCTCACGCCTGCAATCCCAGCACTTTGGGAGGCTGAGGTGGGCAGATGACCTGAGGTCAGGAGTTCAAGACCAGCCTGGCCAACATGGTGAAACCCCATCTCTACTAAAAATACAAAAAATTAGCTGGGCGTGGTGGCAGGCACCTGTAATCCCAGCTACTCGGGAGGCTGAGGCAGGAGAATTGCTTGAACCCAGGAGGCAGAGGTTGCAGTGAGCCGAGATCGTGCCATTGCACTCCAGCCTGGGCAACAAGGGCGAAACTCCGTCTCAAAAACACCAAAAGGTTTAACTTGTGCATGATGCCCAGCTGGACGGGCTGATCCTTACAGACCCCCCAGTGGACGCTGAGCTCCCATCAGTGATGCTGAGTCTGTGGTAAGCGGGGGCTTTGCTACCCCCAAACACTTATAAGCACCCAGTATGGGTCAGGCACTGAGCCAGGGACAGAGAGGTGGGAGAGATGAAGACATCATCTCTTGAGGCAAGGAGGGCACAATGGGATGGGCTATGACACATCAAACACAGCAGGCAGGACTGTAAACTGTCACAACACTGCTTTGAAAACAATTCGGTAATATGCATCAGAAATTCTCAATATCGCCACACATATTTCACCCAACATCCCATCCCTGAGAAATCTATCCAAAAAATTTTAAAAAGCTGATTTAGGAACAAAAATGTTGTAACAGCAAAATAAATAGAAACACACTAAATGTCCACCTGAAAGGGGCATTTAAATAAGTAACAGTATATTAACAGTATAATAAATTGGCCAGGCGCGGTGGCTCATGCCTGTAATCCCAGCACTTTGGGAGGCTGAAGTGGGCGGATCATGAAGTCAGGAGATTGAGACCATCCTGGCTAACATGGTGAAACCTCGTCTCTACTACAAAAATACAAAAAAATTAGCCAGGCGTGGTGGCGGGTGCCTATAGTCCCAGCTACCCAGAGGCTGAGGCAGGAGAATGGCGTGAACCCGGGAGGTGGAGTTTGCAGTGAGCCAAGATGGCGCCACTGCACTCCAGCCTGGGCGACAGAGCGAGACTCCATCTCAGGAAAAAAAAAGTATAATTAATTATTTTTGAGACAGGGTCTCACTCTGTTACCCAGGCTGGAGTGCAGTGGCACAATCACAATCACTGCAGCATTGACCTCGATCTCCCAGGCTCAAGTGATCCTCCCACCTCAGCCTTCCCAGTAGCAGGGAGGACAGGTGTGCGCCACCATGTCCAACTAATTATTATTTTATTTATACTTTTTGAGATGGAGTCTTGCTCTGTCACCCAGGCTGCAGTGCTGAGGCACAATCTTGGCTCACTGCCACCTTTGCCTCCCAGGTTAAAGCAATTCTCCTGCCTCAGCCTCCCGAGTAGCTGGGACTATGGGTGTGCACCACTATGCTCAGCTAATTTTTGTATTTTTAGTAGAGACAGGGTTTCACCATGTTGGCCAGGCTGGTCTCAAACTCCTGACCTCAAGTGATCTGCCCACCTCGACCTCCTGAAGTCCTGGGATTACAGGTGTGAGCCACCGCGCCCGGCCTAATTATTATTATTATTATTATTTTTCCAATTCTAAACTTTTAATTTAAAAGTAAACTTTAATGTTGAAAATGCAAACTTGGGGAGGGGAGAAAGATCACACACAAGGCTGCCAATTCACACTTGGAGGGTTGCACAGCAGCTGGGCAAAGGTGCTCCTCACTTCCCAGACAGTGCAGCAGCCAGGTAGAGGTGCTACTTACTCAATTCCCAGATGGGGTAGCGGCCAATGCCCGGCTTAATTATTTTTTTTTTTTTTTTTTTTTTTTGAGACGGAGTCTCGCTCTGTCGCCCAGGCTGGAGTGCAGTGGCCGGATCTCAGCTCACTGCAAGCTCCGCCTCCCGGGTTCATGCCATTCTCCTGCCTCAGCCTCCTGAGTAGCTGGGACTACAGGCGCCCGCCACCTCGCCCGGCTAGTTTTTTGTATTTTTTTAGTGGAGACGGGGTTTCACCGTGTTAGCCAGGATGGTCTCGATCTCCCGACCTCGTGATCCGCCCGTCTCGGCCTCCCAAAGTGCTGGAATTACAGGCTTGAGCCACCGCGCCCGGCCAACGGCTTAATTATTATTATTTCTTTTTTCATGCAAACAGACACTTTACTGATTTTTTACATTTTTTTGTAGAGAAAGGCTCTCACGACGTTGCCCAGGCTGGTATTAAACTCCTAGGTTCAAGAGATCCTCCCGCATTGGCCTCCCCAAGCATTGGGATTACAGGCAGGAGCCACTGTGCTCAGCCAAGAATCATATTTTCGAAGACTATTTGGTGACACATGTAGAAATCACAATATGTCAAGTGAAAAAAAAGCAAAATGTATAAATAATATGATATAGATTTTAAAAAATCTAAACATATATGCATAGAACAAAGATGGGAAAAAGTAGCCACATATTAAGATTATTTCTGGGTTGCTAGGGATTTCACTCTTCTTCTTTAATGTCTGTTATTTCCCGGAGCTCTTTCATGAACTTATTCCTTTTACAATCAAAGGGAAGGTGCAGGTGCCGGTCAAGGGCTTGGCAACCTGTATGGAAGAAGGTTCCACACCTCTGCTTGAGAGTCACCAGGGCACTGTGTCCTTGGGAAGAGTGGGCCAAGACCTGGGGGTGCAGGGTGGGCTCTGGATAGGTGCTGAGGAGGTGGGGAGCTCAGCTCCTCCACGGCTGTGTGGAGGGTAGCAGTAGACGGACGCAACAGAGGGCAGGAAATCTAGAGCCGCACACGATGTGGCCACAAAAGGACAGTTGACAAAGGGCTTCCAGTTCAGCTAGCAGCCAAGGACGGTGAGAGTAAGAATACGCAACTGTGGGACTCACTGGCTCTGAAGTGATCAGCCTCCCTGGATAAGCGATGGTGGAGATGTGAAGGGGTTTCCAGGCTGCAGAATTCAAGGCCTATGTGGCTAAGAGGTTCTGGTACCTTCTAAAGAGAACTAGACTTTGGTGGTTATGGAAAGGGTCAAGCTTCTAGAATGCTTCCCTCTCAATGAGAACAGCAGCTCCACGTGGCTGGGAAGCTCAAAGTGGTTTTGATACAGAAAAGAGAAAGTGGACTCTATCTTTGATTTGGGATCCTACTCCTGACCCTGTGAACTTCTTGGCTCCCTCCTGAGGACTCCGGCTTGAAAATGGCCCTGTAGGTTCTCCCTGCTCTCTGACTTCTCCGGGCCTGCTGGCCACTGTCTTGGCTGAGACTGCTCTAGTCTCCAGAAAGGAGACCTGCTCGCTCCTAAAGAGTATCAAGGTCAGGCCAGGCGTGGTGGCTCACACCTGTAATCCCAGCACTTTGGGAAGCTGAGACAGGCAGATCACGAGGTCAGGAGACTGAGATCAGCCTGGCTAACATGGTAAAATCCATCTCTACTAAAAATACAAAAATTTAGCTGGGTGTGGTGGCACGCGCCTGTGGTCCCAGGTACTCGGGAGGCTGCAGCAGGAGAACAGCTTGAAACCAGGAGGCTGAGGTTGCAGTGAGCCAAGACAGCGCCACTGCACTGCAGTCTGGGCGACAGAGTGAGACTCTGTAAGACGAAAGAAAGAAAGAAAGAAAGAAAGAAAGACAGAAAGGAAGGAAGGAAGGAAGGAAGGAAGGAAGGAAGGAAGGAAGGAAGGAAGGAAGGAAGGAAGGAAGGAAAGAAAAGGAAGGAAGGAAGGAAGGAAGGAAGGAAGGTAGGTAGGTTGGTCAGGGGAGAAGTGGAAAGACTGAAATAGATAAAGGATTCTAAAGAGATATAACAGCCAAATGCAATGCATGAAACCCTGACCAGATAAAAATAAAAAAGCCATAAAATACAAGTTTGAAGTCATGGAGTAATCTGAGTTGGACTAGACATGTGATATATGTGAGGCCTGTGATCTTCCCAGGAGTGAGGTAGCACAGCACAGGGCAGAGACCCTTCCATAGAAGAAAAACACTGGTGCTAGTGCCCAGGGCAGAAGTGAGTGATGTCTTCTCACCTTCAAACACTCCAGGAAAATAGCCCCCAACACATAGAGTTAAGTGGACATGGCAAAATATTAACTATTCTACCTAGGCTGTGGGTGTATGGATATTTAGTATTCAATTATTCCGATTTCTCTGTGTACGTATATGTATTTTTTTAGAGACGGGGTCTCACTCTGTCGACCAGGCTGGAGTACAGGGATACAATCATAGCTCACTGTACATGCTCAAGTGATCCTTCTGCCTCAGACTCCTGAGCAGTTGGGACTACAGGTGTGTAGCATCATAGCCCAGTTAATGTTTTGTTTTTTTTTTTTGAGATGGGTTTTGCTAGCTGGGCGCAGTGGCTCATGCCTGTAATCCTAGCACTTTGGGAGGCCAAGGCAGGCAGATCATCTGAGGTCAGGAGTTCAAGACCAGCCTGGGCAACATGGTAAAACCCTGTCTCTACTAAAAATACAAAAATTAGCCAGGCATGGTGGCAGGCGCCTGTAATCCCAGCTACTTGGGAGGCTGAGGCAGGAGAATCACTTGAACCCAGGAGGCAGAGGTTGCAGCAAGCTGAGATTGAGCCACTGCACTCCAGCCTGGGCAACAGGGCAAAAACTCTGTCTCAAAAAAAAAAAAAGAGAGAGAGATGGGTTTTGCTATATTGCCCAAGCTGGTCACGTGTACAAACACACGCGCGCGTGCGCGCACACACACACACACACACACACACACACGACAGGGCAAAGGTTCCAAAATTTTAAACCTGGTAAATCTGGGTAAGGGTATATAGGAGTTGTTCTACTGCACTCTTTTTTCAACTTTTTTGAAAGTTTGAAGTTATTTCAAAATAAAAAGTTTTCCAAACTTTAGTGATCCTCCTGCCTCAGCCTCCCAAAGTGCTGGGATGACAGGCATGAGCCACTGCGCCTGGCCCCTCTGTATATTTTTAAAATTTCATGTTAAAAGATGGACAAGGCTGGATGAGGTGGTTCACACCTGTCTTCCCAGCTGTTTGGGAGGCCGAGGTGGGAAGACTGCTTGAGGTCAGGTGTTCAAGACCAACTTGGCCAACATAGTGAGACCCCACTTTTTTCTAACTAAAAAAAAATTTTTCAAGTTGAAAAAAATAGCCATGAGACAAGCCTTGAAACTACAAAACAACAATGGAGTATGTGTGACAGGAGGTACTACTCTATAGTGGGGGCTAAAGCCATACACAAGCTGTTACCACTAAATGGGAAAATGACTGAAAAATGTCAATGTCAAGAGGGATTGAAATCAAATTTTTTCAATAGTGGGTTACATAATCAGAAATCTAGATAGGCAGGAAACATACTGGCTTTATTTATTTATTTAGATAGAGTCTCACTCTGTCACCCAGGCTGGAGTGCAGTGGCACGAACTTGGCTCACTGTAACCTTCGCCTCTCAGGTTCAAGCGATTCTCCTGCCTCAGCCTCCTGAGTAGCTGGAACTACAGGTGTGTGCCACCACATCCGGCTAATTTTTGTATTTTTAGTAGGGACGGGGTTTCACCATGTTGGTCAGGCCGGTCTTAAACTCCTACCTCAAGTGATCCACCCACCTTAGCCTCTCAAAGTGCTGGGATTACAGGTGTGAGCCACACCTGGCCGGTACTGGTTTTAAAAATAACAAAAGTAATACATACACATAGAAAAAGGTCAAAGAAGTACATAGCATGAAAACGAATGCTGTGTCCCTTCCCAGACCATTTCTGTGAATAAATATGTAACACCACGAAACGATGACGACTAACATTTCCTGAATGCCAGACACCACTCTACGTGCTTTCCACACATTCACTATCTCATTCAATTTTCACAACAACCTCGTGCAGTAGGTGTAACTGTCACCCTCATTTCAGAGAGCAGAACACTGAGAGCTGGAGGCCAAGGGGCAATTTCAGCCAGGGTGGCTGGTGATGCCTCAGTGAAACCAAGAGCGAACAGTGACAGCAGCGGCCACCTGCTGGTCTGCAGGGAAGATGCCCTTGGCAGAAAGAATAGCAAGTGCCAGGGCTGTGCTGGAGCCAGGCTTGGCATGTGTGAGAACAAGATAGAGAATGAGGGAGGTGGCCCCAGGAGGCATGTGGGCTCAGGCAGCAGTCTCTGCCTATGGTGCCACGCTGAAGACTCAGTATTGCGTGTGACAGATGAAGGCTCTGAGAAGACAGCTCTGACCAAAGCTAGAATGCAAAACCAGACTCAAACACAACCACTGGTCTGTGTCCTAAACACAATGGACCTTTACACTCTGGAATTTCTCAAACAGAGCAATGCACAGACACTCCCATGGGCCCCTTGCACACCCACAGATTCTCCTAGGAGTCATATTCTCCCTTCAGATAGACTCTGGGTGCCGACACTCCCAAACATGCTCTCGAGGAGTAGTCTCTGTGATCTTCCAGACAATCCAGAATATTCTTAAAACTTTTTAGATCATAAAATTTAAAACACAAATTAAAAAACAAATTATCATAAGGCTGGGCACAGTGGCTCATGCCTGTAATCCCAGCACTTTGCAAGGCCGAGGCGGGAGGATCACTTGAGCCCAAGAGTTCAAGACTAGCCCGGGCAACATAGTGAGACCCTGCCTCTACAAAAAAGTCAAAAAGTTAGCCACACATGGTGGTATGCACCTGTATTCCCAGCTACTTGCGGGGCTGAGGTGAGGAGGATTGCTTGAGCTCAGAGGTTGAGGCTGCAGTGAGCTAAGATCATGCCACTATACTCCGGCCTGGGTGACAGAGTGAGACCCTGTCTCAAAAAACACATAGGGCCGGGCGTGGTGGCTCATGCCTGTAATCCCAGCACTTTGGGAGGCTGAGGCGGGCAGATCACTTCAGTCCAGAAGTTCAAGACCAGCCTGGCCAACATGGTGAAACCCCGTCTTTACTACAAATACAAAAAATTAGCTGGTTGTGGTGGTGCATGCCTGTAATCTCAGCTACTTGGGAGGCTGAGGCAGGAGAATCGTTTGAACTTGGGAGACAGAGGTTGCAGTGAGCTGAGATCGCACCACTGTACTCTGGCGTGGGCAGCAGTGCAAAAGTGTCTCAAAAAATAAAAAAAAACACCCAAAAACAGAATCACAAAATGTATCACAGCCTCAGAGATCCCCACGAATGCCTAAGTGGCCCTGAGTTTGGGAAGCACTACTCAGTAATAGTCCTATCTGTCCCACAACAGACAGGAGTACTGGGCTGCACCTACTGGCAACAAACACAGCAACCCTTGACTGGAGAAAGGTCCATGCCACGATCTCCTTATTCCGTAAGCCACTAATTTTGTCCTCTCTCCTCCACTTTTCACTGAGGAACAAGCTCTTGGAAGGATGGAGATACCTGCCTAGTAGCTGAGCCAGCCACATCAACCCTGGAGAGCAGGTGGAGGACAGATGCTGTGATCATCCCAGAAGAGAAGACACAGTTGGAGGCAGACGCATGGTCTCTACTTTCAGCTACCCTCAATGCAGCCTGGTCCTCAAAGGCCAGAAGAGCCCCTTGTTTATGTGGTGACCTCAGGAAGGGCTGCTCCTGCACCAAGGCTTTGAGTGCATGCTAACACAGTAACCGTCATATACTCAAAATCTCAGCTCTAAGAACTGGAGATGAGGAGCTGCAAGCCACTCTGCAGTTATCAAAGGCACAGCTGAGGGGGTTTGTGCTGACCAAGCTAGTTGCCTGGTGTTTGGATTGGGACATATTTACTTTGGAAAATATGCAGCAACAGCCCAGCACCAAAGTTCACATCGAAACCCCACTGATGACCTTGGCTGCTTTCATCTCTGAAGCGCCACTTCTCAGAAGCACAGAGGTAAGTTGGGTTTCTAATATTTCTGCTGATCATAAATTATTTATGGTATTCAAAGATAGGCAACTGGTTCATTTTTCTAGCAAACTAAATATTCAGAAGCTTTCTACACGTTTTAGAAGTGGGAAATGGTTTCATTTTTCAATCTGCCTGTTATAAAATTGTGTCAGTTGCATTGTTGGGAGAGTTGACAAAATTAGAATAGGAACTGTGGAATAGATGAAAGTATTGTACTTTTATTAATCAAATTGGGTAACTGTCCTGTGATTATGTATGAGAATATCCTTGCTTTTAGGTATTTTCCCTGAAGTATTAGTATTAAAGGTTAGAGGGACCGGGAGCAGTGGCTCACACCTGTAATCCCCAGCACTTTGGGAGGCAGAGGCAGGCAGATCACAAGGTCAGGAGTTCAAGACCAGCCTGACCAACCTGGTGAAGCCAAGTCTCTACTAAAAATACAAAAATTAGCTGGGCATGGTGGTGTGTGCCTGTAATCCCAGCTACTCAGGAGGCTGAGGCAGGAGAATCGCTTGAACCCAGGAGGCAGAGGTTGCAGTGAGCAGAGATCGTGCCACTGCACTCCAGCCTGGACGACAGAGTGAGACTCCATCAAAAAAAAAAAAAGGTTAGAGGAACAAGATATAGGAGACCTACTCTCAAATGGTCTAGAAGAAAAAATGCATACGTTCATGCATGTGAGTACACACATGTACACACACAAGCGCGCGCGCACACACACACACACAATGACAGGGCAAAGGTTCCAAAATTTTAAACCTGCTAAATCTGGGTAAGGGTATACAGGAGTTGTTCTACTACACTATTCTTTCAACTTTTTTGAAAGTTTGAAGTTATTTCAAAACAAAAAGTTTTCCAAACTTTAGGCAGTTACTTCTCTCCCATTCTGCCTGCTCTCTTGGGCCCAGAGACCATACGCCAGGAGGGACGATGGTTTATCGAGTGTTACGCTCTGATCCGTGACTGAAAAGGCCAACCCAGCTCTGGCAATTAGCAAGAAAGTACAATATGAAGTTCCCAGGAAAAAAAAAAAAAGAAAAACAAACTTTTGAATGATTTATCTTTAAAATACATTGTTTCTCTTCAAATAGTAATCTGGATTTAATCACAACCTAGTGACAGTTTTTAAACGTCTTCTACAATGTTTGTTATACGAAACAGCAAAACAATAGGAATATTTACCTCCAGATCTTTAATTTCAATCCATAAAAGATATCGGATATATTTTCTCCTTCCTCTGGTAAGGGAATGATGAAAACTATTTTTGGCTTTTCATCAGACAATGTGGGAACAGGGTATAAGAAGTTTCCAAATGTAACTTCTGAATACCGGGATAAAACATGAATGTCTTTACTCTGCCACTCTATCGGGCCTCAGATGCATTTTCCTGAATATGTTTATTTCTTCAAGTTAGTTTTTTGTTTTCTTCTTTAACCTTATTTTTATCTGAGATAAAAACTTTTTCCCCCTTTGTTCCTTCTTCTTCTGGCTTTCTTTTTTAGAATAGAGAAGAGGTCTTGCTATGTTGCTCCAGCTGGTCTTGAACTGCTGGGCTCAAGCGATCCTCCTGACTTGGCCTCCCAAGGTGCTAAGATTACAGGCGTGAGCCCCTATGGCTGGTCTTCTTCTTGATCTTAGCCAGAAGGCCAAGAAGTGATAAGAGGAGGACACTTGAAGTGTAGCTGGGCAAGAAGCCTTCTCCCAGCTGCTTACTTTCTTTGTTCCTGACTTTTAAAAGTGTGTTGCTGTTGATACCGATGCCTGATTCCATTCAGAAACTGGACCTAGTTCTATTTGCAGCTACATACATTAGAAATCATTTCTAGAGGCCAGGCATGGTAACTCACGCCTGTAATTCCAGCACTTTGGGAGGCCGAGGCATGCAAATTGCCTGAGCTCAGGAGTTTGAGACCTGTCTGGGCAACATGGCAAAACCCCATCTCTATCAAAAATACAAAAAATTAACTAGGTATAGTGCCACACACCTGTGGTCCCAGCTACCTGAAAGGCTGAGGTGGGAGGGTCTCCTGAATCTGAGAGGAACAGGCTGCAGTGAACCAATATTGTGCCACTGTGCCCCAGCCTGGGTGACTGAGACCCCGTCATCTCAAAATAAAAAGAAATCGTTTCTAGAAACTGTTTTCCTGTGTGTAAACTAGTGGCACTGCAGCCTCAGGCAGGTGCTGAGATGGGGACCTGGAAAAGGCAACAGGCATTTTCAGTCAGAAACAATGTGACTTTCCTGCTCCAAAATGTGCAATTCAAAAGTCTTTCTCAGTTGTGACTAAAACAAACTTTGAGTTTACTATTTCAACAGTATTATAAAGGGAAGACCCAAGGAAGGGGACTGACACTGGGAAAACAGATAGGAAGCTGCTCGGCACGGCCAGGGAGTCTGGAAGCATTCTGGTACTCCAGGGTGAACAAGGCAGAGTGCTTGATGTGGGCTAGAGGCTTAACCAACTTGGTTCGAATCTAGCCACTGCCACTTATTCGAGACAGTGATGAAAGGCTCAGTCTCCTGATATGTAAAATGCTGGCAGGATGAAGCTGAGTTACACAAAGTGCCTTATACAGCGTGTCAGGCATCCAACAGAGGCCATTATCAACATCAACCACACTGACAGCATTTCAAGCAGAGTATCCAAACAGTTACCCCATCTTCAGGCCTAATGAGTTCAAATATTTGCTTAACAAGAGCAGCCAGTAACTCTTACCTGGCCTCAACTGGCAGCAGATATTCTGGCCCTCAAATACCTACCTAATAGGAAATGGTCACAGACACAAAATAAGCTTAACAAAAGGCAGTGTTTTGTTTTGTTTTTTTGAGATAAGGACTCAACTCTATCCCCCAGGTTGGAGTGCAGTGGCATGATCATAGTTCAATGCAGCCTTGACCTCCCAGGCTCAAGTGATCCTCCTACCTCAGCCTCCGAAGTAGATGGGACCACAGGCGTGTGCCATCACACCAGGCTAATTATTTAATTTTTCTTTTCTTTTCTTTTTTTTTGAGATGGAGTTTCGCTCTTTTTGCCCAGGCTGGAGTGCAATGGTACAATCTCGGCTCACTGCAACCTCTGCCTCCCAAGTTCAAGCGGTTCTCCTGTCTCAGCCTCCTGAGTAGCTGGGATGACAGCCATGCGCCACCACGCCTGGCTAATGTTTTTGTATTTTTTAGTAGAGACAGGGTTTATCCATGTTGGCCAGGCTGGTCTCGAACTCCCGACCCTCAGGTGATCTGCCTGCCTCTGCCTCCCAAAGTGCTGGGATTACAGGCGTGAGCCACCGCGCCTGGCCTAATTATTTAATTTTTCATGGAGACGAGGTCTTGCTATATTGCTCACGCTGGTCTCGAGCTCCTGGGCTCAAGTGATCTTCCTGCCTTGGCCTCCCAAAGTGTTGGGATTATAGGCGTAAGCCACAGCGCCTGGCTGGCAGTTCTTTCTCGGGTGATTAGAAGTTGGGACCATGTATTACCTGTCTGAGTCAGCATTATAAAACACCTATGGCCACTGTCCTGGCAAAATATGGAAGCATCAAAGCTCATCTACCCAGAGTGCAGTTAACAACCAGGAAGTAAGCAAGAGAAAGACAAACGATTTGGCAGCTAAAACAGATTTGATAGGCCAAGTCAGATCCTCCTCTGAACCAGTCAGGGAGGAGAGCAGGATTACCATAATGCCTCTGTGCTAAAAGCTTATCTTGTTTACTTAAATAAAAGCAGTGCCCCTCAGGTCTTGAGTAAGAGCTTGCTGACATCACCCTCACACAGACTTTATCTCTTGTTTCTAACCCTGTGTTAGAAGCAGGAACACAGAAGATTTAGTTGCTCCTGACAGCAGTGGGAGCCATTGTCTAAGAGATACAAAGGAGAAAAAAGTATACCTGCAGCAAGTGATATCACCTCTGGGGCTGCCACCATATCATCTCACTACACCCTGAGGGGGTCCCAGCACTAGACAAGCTCCAAATCTTACGCAAATTAAACAACCCCAGGTCAGGTGTGGTGGTTTATGCCTATAATCGCAGCACTTTGGGAGGCTGAGGTGGGTGGATCACCTGAGGTCAGGAGTTTGAGACCAGCCTGGTCAACATGGCAAAACTCTACTAAACAAAATACAAAAATTAACCATGCGTGGTGGTGGGCCCCTGTAGTCCCAGCTACTCAGGAGGCTGAGGCATGAGAATTGCTTGAGTCCAGGAGGCCGAAGTTGCAGTAAGCTGAGATCATGCTACTGCACTCCAGCCTGGGTGACAGAGCGAGACTCCATTTCAAAAAATAACAACAAAAAAAGCCAAATACAACAAAACAAAAAAACACAACATATTAAACAACCCCAAAGATTACACAAATTTCAAGTATCTTTAGAGTATCTGTTTTCAGAAAGCCTGGCCCATGGACATTTTTCAACAGCATCTCCACTGTAAAGGTGGAATAGTGTGAGTCACACAGGCATGGTGAGTCCCTCTAAAGCACATCCCTGCTGGGTGCTCTCCAGTCACCAGCCCTGGGCGCCCACTCAAACCCAGCTCTTGGTGAAGTTTCCCTGACTCTCTGGGCACTTCCACTCCTACCACACAGGGTAGAGCACACCCCTTTCCGTATCCCCCTTGTGCTCTGGCAGCATTATTTTCAGAGTCTTTGCTTTACTGCACGTCTGTCCCATCTGTCCCCTGACTGGTCCATGAGCCCCTGGTGGGAACTTTGTCTCTGGTACCTAAACACTATCTGGAGGTGGTGGACAAGGTGTCTGGAGAAAAAGAAACTCCTCTCTGGGATGCCTGAACTCCCAGGATTCTAGGTTAGTTTTGCAAACCTTTAAATAAGGGATTTTCATCAAGGGGCCCATGGATCCTTCAATGAGGTTTATGAGTCCCACAACAAAGGTTGGGTGTCTGTTTATCTACATCAGATTCTCTTAAAAGTCCATGATCCTAAAACAGTTAAGAACTAACGCTGTGAGGGCCTCCTCCTGGGTCAAAGCCACAGGGAACCTGCCATGTGGATGCTGCAGCGGCGTGTGGATCAGCCAGGCCGCCTTTCACTGTGTTCTGTTTTCCCTCCCAGCTTTAGCTCTGCCAAAATGAAACACTCGTTCCACCCACTTCTCATTTTCCTCATCATAACATCTGTGTGGGGTGGCAGCAAAGGCCCGCTGGATCAGCTTGAGAAAGGAGGGGAAACTGCTCAGTCTGCAGATCCCCAGTGGGAGCAGTTAAATAACAGAAACCTGAGCATGCCTCTTCTCCCTGTCGACTTCCACAAGGAAAACACCGTCACCAACGACTGGATTCCAGAGGGGGAGGAGGACGATGACTATCTGGACCTGGAGAAGATACTCAGTGAAGACGACGACTACATCGACATCATCGACAGTCTGTCAGTTTCCCCGACAGACTCTGATGCAAGTGCTGGGAACATCCCCCAGCTTTTTCACGGCAAGAGCCGGATCCAGCGCCTTAACATCCTCAATGCCAAGTTCGCTTTCAACCTCTACCGAGTGCTGAAAGACCAGGTCAACACTTTCGATAACATCTTCATAGCACCTGTTGGCATTTCTACTGCGATGGGTATGATTTCCTTAGGTCTGAAGGGAGAGACCCATGAACAAGTGCACTCGATTTTGCATTTTAAAGACTTTGTTAATGCCAGCAGCAAGTATGAAATCACGACCATTCATAATCTCTTCCGTAAGCTGACTCATCGCCTCTTCAGGAGGAATTTTGGGTACACACTGCGGTCAGTCAATGACCTTTATATCCAGAAGCAGTTTCCAATCCTGCCTGACTTCAAAACTAAAGTAAGAGAGTATTACTTTGCTGAGGCCCAGGTAGCTGACTTCTCAGACCCTGCATTCATATCAAAAACCAACAACCACATCATGAAGCTCACCAAGGGCCTCATAAAAGATGCTCTGGAGAATATAGACCCTGCTACCCAGATGATGATTCTCAACTGCATCTACTTCAAAGGTAAGAAGCACCTTTACAGTTCTCAGAGCAAACCCACAACATACTCTTTTTGTATGTGGGTAGATTGAATGCCCACATACGGTAGCTATAATTTATCCAGGAAAACAAAACACAAGATTGACTCTGGAACAGGGACAGGGAAGGCCGAGCTGAAGTTGACAGTAGCATCTGACACTTACTGAGCCCTAACTCTGTGCTTTAACAGAGACTTGTGAGGTCATCACTGTTATTAGCATCCCCATTTTACGGAGGAAGCCACCAAAGCATGAAGTAAAAGGATGGGCCGGGCACGGTGGCTCACGCCTGTAATCCCAGCACTTTGGGAGGCCAAGGTGGGCAGATCACTTGAGGTCAGGAGTTCGAGATCAGCCTGACCAACATGGTGAAACCCCATCTCCACTAAAAATACAAAAATTACCCGGGCATGGTGGTGGGTACCTGTATTCCCAGATACTTGGGAGGCTGACGCAGAAGAATCACTTGAACCTGGAAGGCAGAGATTGCAGTGAGCCGAGACTGTGGACTGTGCCATTGCCTAGACGAGAGAGAGAGAGACTCCATCTCAAAAAAAAAAAAAAAAAGGGGGGGGGAAGTAAAACGATGATCCAAGGGCATCCAGTTATTAAGGGGCAGAGCCAAAGCTGAACCCAGGTAGGCCATCACTAGCAATCTGCTAAATTGGAAGAAATAATACCAAAACTGTTTTAGCATATGGCCAGCCTAGATTTGAGTTTTCTCTTTTCCTTTCCCAATCATCAATAAGCAGAAATACAGACAAAAGGCTAAAGAAATGCACCTGTGAACTATTCAGCTTGAACAGCTGACATTGACATCTACAAGTGCTTTTCAGGATACGTTTGAACTACTGGGCAGGTGGGATGGAGAAATAAATTACTATTTCCCCAGCAACTGTTCTGGGCTGAGCACAAGGGCATTTTTTTTTTTTTTTGAGATGGAGTCTCGCTCTGTCGCATGGGCTGGAGTGCAGTGGTGCGATCTCGGCTCACTGCAAACTCTGGGGCCTCCAGGGTTCATGCCCTTCTCCTGCCTCAGCCTCCCGAGTAGCTGGGACTACAGGCCTCCGCCACCACGCCCAGCTAATTTTTGTATTTTTAGTAGAGACAGGGTTTCACCATGTCAGCCAGCATGGTCTCGATTTCCTGACCTCGTGATCCACCTGCCACGGCCTCCCAAAGCGCTGGGATTATAGGTGTGAGCCACTGCGCCCGGCCTCACAAGGGCACTTTTTAAGGAGGTCACCCCACACCCATAGGACCTCTGGAATCCTAGGAATAAATGAGCATGGATTTCTGAAATCCAAACCTCTCTTTTCAAATACCTTCACCTGGACCAGACCAGAGGCAACCTCTACTTTACTCTCTAAGCTGAGAGTGCAGAAGGGGAGACACGAGGAATGGTTTGGCTTCAGGACTAATTGCGGTGACACACAATCACCTCTCTTTGCCACCAAAGTCTACCAGGTACCCGCAAAGGGCAGTCCCTGAAGACTTGGAGGCCAGTGCTTTCTGCTAGTTAGCCCCTATGGTTTTATAGCAGCCCAGGCGAAGGAAGGAGACCCCGCCCGGCTCCTGGCTTCTGTTCACGGAAAGGGGGCCAGAGCCCCTCCTGATCTGTCAACACACCTGCTCTGTGCTTTGGTTGAGGTCCCTGCAGCTCTACAAGGCAGGCATTCTGCTGGATAGACCAAGCAGGGCCACTCTAACACCCAGGTTTCCGCCCCAAGGCAAGGCACAATGCTGGCCTCCTGTGGGTGGAATCAAAGGCTGAGTTTTAACAGGCTTGTGGCAGACACACACACAGAGACCACATGTATACGATGAACACACATATCCTTTTCATTACTGGTTATTAGTATAAGTTTTGGAATTGAGCAAACAAGAGCCTAAGCCCTGGTTTCACCACTTCTCGTTTGTGTGACCTCAGACAAGTCATTCAACATCTCTATGACTCAGTTTCCTTATCTTTATCAGAGAGATAACACCTACTCTGACAGGGCCAAGGGAAGAACCATAAGAGACGATGATGCAACAGAGTGGCACATGGCAAGAGCTCAGTGAATTCGAGGGAATGAAACTGTAGATCACAACACTAGTACAATATGATAAACATATATGATATTGTTAGTGACATTTATTTTACTTCTACTAGCAAATAACCAATGTTTAGGACTGACTTTAGAACAAGCTGGCAGAAGCCTTTTTGGTAGCATCAAAGTCCTCCATCCTACTGGTCTGTTGGCTCCCCCAAGTACACCAAAGAGCCTCTTCAGTAGCCCTGGCTGAGGGTTCAGGGACAGGCAGAGAAGTACAGCAGCGAACCATCTCTGCCTGCATGGAGGTGGAGAAATAACCAGGCATGGTCAGTTGACAATCTCCTAAACACAGTAACCCGTGTCACACCACAGTGTAAACACACATGCAAGCGCTTCTGCTTCCTTTCCCCACCATATGAGAATAGTCACTCAATGCTGGGAATCACAAGGGATCAAATGCTAGGACTACCCAATCATTCAAGGATGCTTCTCAAAGGGGAAGAGTGTCTAGAACTGTAATTTTAATTTCACTTAATTTCATATGAAATCATCTCCATTACTAATTTCATTCTAATTTTGAATGTGGTAATCACTTTGTAAAGCACAATAAACAGAGGTACGCTCTCAGGAGGAAGTCAGAAGGAAAGAATCCCAGGAGACGTGGGACAGCTCCATCCAAACTGGAAAGGGCCGTGATTCCCAACAGGGCAACTGTGTCCCCAAGGTCTGAAGACACTTGTGGTTGTCACAACCTGGGGGGTTGGGGTAAGCATTACTGGTATCTAGAAAGGGGAGGCTGGGGATGTTGCTAAACACCATACCATGCACAGGGCAGCCTGCATCACCACCAACTATTATCTGGCCCAAACGTCAAAAATGCTGAGGTTGAGAAACCCTGAGTGAGGCAGACTCAGGGAGAAGGGAATTGAGCTTCACTCACAGGCAGGCAGGAGCTGTCTGGTACTTCAACCTCCAAGACACCTCCTGCTCATCTCATCCTGGCTGCTCTAGCCACCAGCTAGAAACCTTGAACAAGTTACTTCACTTCTTTGTGCCTGTTTCCTCATATGTAAAGTGGGGATAACAAAAAGCACACAACTTGAATGTCGCTAGGAGCAGAAATGAGATAATACAAGAAAGGTGCTGAGAAGAATGCCCGGCACATGGCCAGTTCTCAACTACTAGTCACCCATCACTATTAGTTACTCACATCTTAGAGCTAAAATAGACATGGGCTTATACCTGGATACATAGCACTGTCCCCATATCTACAGTGGTGATCCTAAGGGCAACACATGGCATCACCCAATGTCTTGTTAGTCACTACAGAATCACAGTGTGAGGGATGAAGGCCATCAAGACAGAGCTGAGGCTGGCAGGGTGGCTCACGCCTATAATCCCAGTGCTTTGGGAGGCTGAAGCAGGAGGATTGCTTGATGCCAAGGGTTTGAGACCAGCCTAGGTAACATAGCAAGACCCCATCTACAAAAAAAAAAAAAAAAAGACAGAAAGAAAAAATAGCCGGGCATGGCACATGCTTGTAGTACAAGCTACTGGGGAGGGAGGATACCTTGAGCCTAGGAGTGTGAGGCTGCAGTGAGCTATGACGGCATCACTGCACTCCAGCCTGCATGACACAGTGAGACCTGGTCTCAAAAACAAAATAACAACAACAACAACAACAATAATAATAAAAGCTGACAAGAACCCAGAGTTACTCATTTGACAGATCTGACAGATGAAGAAATGGAAGCGCAGCAAGTTAGAAGTCTTACCGTGGTCAAAAAATTAGTTCATATCAGACCTATTATAACCCAGAAACCATTCAGTCCAGGTAACCTCTTATTAACTTCTCTTGTTAGAAGTGCAAATTTCAGCCCAAACCAGACCTCAGGAATCAAGAGCCTGTGGGGTTGGCTCTACGGGCTATCTGAACGAGGCCTCCTGGGGAATCAGATTCACTCTCAAGGGTGAGCCGATTTTCCCTAAAGGAATCTTCTCGTAACAGCCTCTTCCTGTGGCCTTTACAGGATCCTGGGTGAATAAATTCCCAGTGGAAATGACACACAACCACAACTTCCGGCTGAATGAGCGAGAGGTGGTCAAGGTTTCCATGATGCAGACCAAGGGAAACTTCCTCGCAGCAAATGACCAGGAGCTGGACTGCGACGTCCTCCAGCTGGAATACGTGGGGGGCATCAGCATGCTAATTGTGGTCCCACACAAGTTGTCTGGGATGAAGACCCTCGAAGCACAACTGACACCCCAGGTGGTGGAGAGATGGCAAAAAAGCATGACAAACAGGTACTTCATGCTGTGTGTTTGTTCTTTTGATCTCCCAGATGCTGGGGGTATCTCGGAATACTGGAAAATTGATCATTTTTTCAAAAAGGGAGAATTATGTACAAGTACCCAAGAATTTCCATGCAGGGCCACTCTATTAATTCAGCTCCAATTTGTTGCTTGAGATGAGAGATGATTAGAGAGCATTCATAAAGGACATATCTGCCCTCCAGGGGCCAGTTTCAGAAGTTAGGGGCAGGTGACTTAGAGACAGCTTGGAAACAATCCCAGCTCTGCTATGTACTTGCTTTGTGGCTTTGAGTCCCAGTTTCATCATTCCTAAAATGGGGATAATTCCATTACTTCCCGGGGTTGCTGTGAGAAAATAACAGAATCAGCAATGCTGAGCACCCCTCCCAGTACTTGGAACCTAGGAGGCACTCAAAAAAGAGTGGCTCAACTCTTCCCTGCCCAGGAAATTCCAAGGTCCTCTTAGTGTACTGAGGATACATCATTTACGATTTCCTCTATTATTATTCATTGCTCTGTAGTTAAAACTGCAGGCGTTAAGTACTTATTGAGATTATTATGAGGTCATGGCAGAAAGAATGGAGAGGTCTTATTTCTGTCTTACTGGATACTGGCTAGGGCCATATGAAGAAGTGATTCTGGTTTGAGCCTCCTTATAGGACAAGAATACAAACATATGCAACCAAACTGAGA
Source organism: Theropithecus gelada (assembly GCF_003255815.1). NCBI lineage: Eukaryota > Metazoa > Chordata > Mammalia > Primates > Cercopithecidae > Theropithecus > Theropithecus gelada. Next base: position 33,296,687 of record NC_037678.1, on the reverse strand, counting down.
AAAGTGGGCTCTTAGAGGAAGGTATTTGCCTGGGCAGCCAGTCATCATGCTCTATGAATTTTTCCTTAACAACGTCCCTTCTGTAGCTGCCTCCCTCCATTCCTCCCTGCAGCCCAGCAGCTCTTGAGAAAGGGACTGCATTTTTTTTTTTTTTTTGAGACAGGGTCTTGTTCTGTCACCCAGGCTAGAGTACAGTGGCATCATCATGGCCCATGCAGCCTCAACCACCTGAACTTAAGTAATCCTCTCACCTCAGCCTCCTGAATAGTTAAATAGTTAAGACTACAGGCGTGCACCTTCATGCCCAGCTAATTAATTTTTTTTTTTTTTTTTGTAGAGATGAGGTCTCGCTGTGTTGCCCAGGCTGGTCTTGAACTCCTGGCCTCAAGCAGTCCTCCTGCCTTGGCCTTCCAAAGTGCTGGGATTAACAGGCATGAGCCGCCATGCCTGGCCTCATTTGACTTAATTGAGATCCTACTTGGTGCCAGGTATGAGCTAGGTACAAGAGTGAAGAAGATCAAGCCTTCCTGCCCATCCAGCTGGGATTGCAGCTTAAATCTCTTTATCCCCTGCAAAGTGCCAGACTGACTCCACAGGCACTACTGGTGCTATCAACCCCCTTAGGGACTGAGTAAGTTGAGGCAAAGACTGAGAATGCTCAGCATTGTCTAGTATACACGGGAAAGGTTCTTTTTAAAAGTACACTACCAGATATTCGACTCCTTAATTAACAAACAAACAAACAAAAAAACCAAATGCCTAAAATTGGGGAACCAAACCAGAGAATTATTTTAGATGCCTTTTTAAACCACAAACCAGGAAAAGTTCTGCTGCTAACCTTGAAGATAGGAAACAAACCACACAGTCTCAAGGAAATAACCATGCAACAGAAAACAAGTCTCAGTTTTCAGTAGTGGAATTACAATGGAATACGTTTCCTAAAATCCTCAACTGACAGTCCCGGAATATAAATTTTAATAAGTGCTATATCAATTCTGTGATAAATGTAACCCGTGGCCCTTTAAAGGGAAAATCATGATTCTTTTGTAACTTGTGGTTCAATAAAATTGGGCCCCCCTTTCCTTTTCTGTCTAGAACTCGAGAAGTGCTTCTGCCGAAATTCAAGCTGGAGAAGAACTACAATCTAGTGGAGTCCCTGAAGTCGATGGGGATCACGACGCTGTTTGACAAAAATGGCAACATGGCAGGCATCTCAGACCAAAGGATCGCCATCGACCTGGTAACCACTCCCTTGTCCAACCGCCTGCCCCGTCCCCAGGGTCTGCCTCAGCACAGCTCCACCTCCACTTGCCCTTCCTACCCACTCCCCAATCTGATGTCCCAGCTTGGGGTGCTGATTCTGCTCTTCGGCCTGGCTGGGGTACACAGAAGCCTGGTTTCGTGGATGCCAGCTGGAAAGCACGGCACCTGGCAGACACTTGGTGGGCAGGGAGGTCCCAAGAGCAGCCATGGGATGAGCCCCACTCCTGCCGACACCAGAGACAGGGAAGACATGTGCTCCGGTCTGGAAAATAGCTACCCCCAGCCAAATCATGAAACAGCCATTAAACACCACACTACACACATACTTAAACCAATCAGGCGCTCAGTCCAAACAGTGCAGCAGACCCAGTTCCCTGTCCTGGGGAAGTGCGCAGCAGTGTGGGGAGCTGGAGCTGGGGTGGCTGTCCTGCACCAGCCCCTATGACCCTCAGACCACAGGCACTGCCAAGAGGGAACATGACCCTACAGTTACACCACCCGGCCTCTAAGTGCAATGGCTGCCCTTGACAGGTGGTGACAGATATTTTCAAGGGTGACTCTGACCAGCTGTGATTTCCACCTTACATGTTGTCTTTGGATTCTTTCCCTGAATGATATGAGATTGTGCTGGGCACTCTAGCCCTCTGTGTGCTGATCTCTAGAATCTGATAACTTTCCTTTCTAAACAGTTCAAGCACCAAGGCACGATCACAGTCAACGAGGAAGGGACCCAAGCCACCGCTGTGACCACAGTGGGGTTCATGCCGCTGTCCACCCAAGTCCGCTTCACTGTCGATCGCCCCTTTCTTTTCCTCATCTATGAGCACCGCACCAGCTGTCTGCTCTTCATGGGAAGAGTGGCCAACCCCAGCAGGTCCTAGAAGTGGAGGTCTGGGTGTCTGAAGTGTCTTGGGGGCACCCTCATTTTGTTTCCATTCCAACAATGAGAACAGAGATGTTCTGGCATCACTTTTGTAGTTTACGCTACTAATCTGAATTCGAGGCCCATATGAGAGGAGCTTAGAAACGACCAACAAGAGAGGCTTGTTGGAATCAATTCTGCACAATAGCCCATGCTATAAGCTCACAGAAGTCACTGTAACTGTGGTGTGTCTGCTGTTACCTAGAGGGTCTCACCTCCCCTCTTCAGCAAACCTGAGCAGTGCGTCCTAAGCACCTCCTGCTCCAGTGACCCCATCCTTGCACACCTGGCTGTGTCACTCAAGCCTTTCTCCAACAAGCCCCTTATCTGAACATCAAGCACAGAAATAAGTGGTGTGACTAATTCCTTACCTCTCCCAAGGAGGGTATACAACTAGCACCATTCTTGATGTCCAGGGAAGAAGCCACCTCAAGACATACGAGGGGTGCCCTGGGCTAATGTTAGGGCTTAATTTTCTCAAAGCCTGACCTTTCAAATCCATGCTGAATGCCATCAGTCCCTCCTGCTGTTGCCTCCCTGTGACCTGGAGGACAGTGTGTGCCATGTCTCCCATACTAGAGATAAATAAATGTAGCCACATTTACTGTGCATCTGTTACAATTCTCTATTTTTTGAAGCTCAAATATCAAAAGCCAAATCCAAATTCCTGGACAACCTCAGGAATGATAAAAGCTGACAGGAAGTCACTTGAGCACCACCATGTGCCACAGCAGGGCATGTTCTCAGGACAGGACAGGACAGGTGTGTGCTGGGTCCTGGGGAGGCCTGTGTGGTACCCCAGAACTGCGGGGTGCTAAGCGGCACACAAGCCCCAGGGCTCCCACAGTCTCTGCCAGGCTGCTGCAGCTTTCGTCCCTCACATCTGGTCCTGCAGTGGGTCTGGTTTGACAGACCAGGTGTCACCTGAGGAATATGTTTCTGGATTCTTCAATCCCTGGGTAAGACAAGTGAAATCCACAGAGGCTGCTCAGCATGCAAGAGTGCCAGTGCTCTTTCAGTGAGGGGACGACTGACGGTCACAGGTGCTGCATGTGCAGGTGTCTAACAGTAACCCCCACAGCCTGGCAGATGAGGAAGACAAGGGTTGGAAGAGTTCTGAAACTTGTCCAAGATGCCGAAGTAGTGGGGCTGGGTTCAAGTGCAGGTTGGCTGGACTCCAGGGACCACACAAGGAGTCCTGTTACAGGCTTCTGATCCCATGAGACCAACACCAGTAAGAAGAGCCGCAAAAGGGAGTAGGGATGGAAGAACATCACTGCCCTGTGTAGGCGTGCCTGTGGGTTATCTCGTAGAGTCTCCTTACCCTCAATCCCTAGGGGGCTGGCACTGTTACCCCTCCTTTTCACAGCAGAAGCAGCAATTTCAGCTCACAGAAAGGAAGGCATCTGCCTGAGGCCTGAATCCACACCCAGGCAGGGGGAGCCCTGTTTTCCCCTGCTCCCTTCCTGACTTCCCACACCAGGCTCTGCCTCCTTACTCTGCTGAAAGCTGACAGTGCAGGGGCTAGGTGAATTGCCCCAAGCCATCCTCTCAGTCTCCTGGTGAGCCCTGATGCTGCGGATGGCCCACTCCTTCAATTCATTCTCCAATCTGCTTCACCACTCTTCTTTTCTGGTGCTTGTCCTGTATTTCTCATCTTGCTGCAGCTTCCTTTTGGCTCCTCTCATTTCTAAGAGTAATGATCTCAAAAAACTCTTTTAGTCCTTTGCCATGTCCGTCCCATACCCAGAAAGGCAGTGGTCACTTCTGCTCACCCAGCACCATCTCTGCTACAGCCAGAGTGGAGTCCTCCACACTCTTGAGCATCCAGAAGCCCCCGTCTCAATATATTTTGTTCACATACACCCACTCAGAATCTCTCAGATCCCCTCTTACAGAAATTAGCCCATCTGTTACTCAAAGCAGGAGAGTATTCATTCAGAGCATAGGCTTTAAGCCAGGCTGCCTGGTTGGAATCCTGGCTCTGATATCTAGTAGCTATGAAACTCTAGTAGCAGGTTCTGTGCCTCAGTATCCTCCTCTGTAAAATGGGGAGACCAGCAGCACTTATCTTGAGGGATTGCTGTGAGGATTAATCAAATTAATGTCTGGAAAGCATTTATTTATTTATTCTTTTTTTTTTTTTTTGAGACAGTCTCGCTCTGTTGCTCAGGCTGGAGTGCAATGGCACAATCCTGGCTCACTGCAACCTCCGCCTCCTGGGTTCAAGCAATTCTCCTGCCTGAGCCTCCTGAGTAGCTGGGACTACAGGCATGTGCCACCACACCTGGCTAATTTTTATATTTTTAGCAGAGATGGGGTTTCACCATGTTGGACAGGCTGGTCTCGAACTCCTGACTTCAGGTGATCTGCCCACCTCGGCCTCCCAAAGTGTTGGGATTACATGTGTGAGCCACCATGCCTGGCCTGGAAAGCATTTAGATCACTGTTTGGTGTTTAGCAAGAACTAGGAAAGGGTATAACGTTACTCTCAATCTAAGAGCGTACGTAAGCCAGGCCTTCCTAACTGGGGAGCCTTGGGTAGATTGTTTCCATTTAACTTCCTGAAGTTACGTGTAAAGTCTTGAGAATAATACAGATTTCCACGGAGAATGCACAGTTTTCAAAAAGGTTCTCTGTGACCTAAAACATGTTAATCCACACACACCTGGTTTTGCAGGCACTGAGAAAATAAGTAACCCTTCCAAGGCCACAAAAGTGACCAGTGACACAAGTAAGCTTGCTCTCAGCAAAATACATGAATGTTTTTCCAGAAGGAGGTGCATCTTATTAAATCACTATTATATGACTGTGGAACAACTAGGTCTCTAAGCATTAGATAGCATTCAAAACATTTAACAAGCTAAATAACAACTGAAGTAATTTAATCAATGACATCTCTGAAGAAATATTATTCACAAAGTCGCAGTGCAAAGATCACCAAACCTAGCCAGGAAGGAGCCTCAGAGATTGTACGACCCAGCTTCCTAGCAACTCCCTCAAAGTCACTGAGAAAAGCTGCATTAGGGCCAAAACCCAGGCTTCCTGCCCCAAATCCACTGGTACTTCCATTCAACAGAGTAATCTGAGATACTGTGCCATCAAAGGTCCAAAATAGAGTATATCTTTCTTTTAAAAAGTAAAATAAGTAGGCCAGGCATGGTGGCTCACACCTGTAATCCCAGCCCTTTGGGAGGCTGAGGCGGGTGGATCACTGGAAACCAGGAGTTTGAGACCAGCCTGGTGAACATGGCAAAAACCGATTTCTACTAAAAATACAAAAATTAGCCGTGCATAGTGGCGCACACCTGTAATTCCAGCTGCGTGGAAGGCTGAGGTAGGATAATCGCTTGAACCCAGGAGATGGAGGCTGCAGTGAGCCAAGATCGTGCCACTGCACTTCAGCCTGGGTGACAGAGTGAGATAGTGTCTCACAAAACACAAACAAAAAACAAAAACACACAAACAACAACAACAACAAAAAACCACCTCCGGAAATTAGTTTATTCCAGAAGGTTCAAGGGGTAACCATAAAGTAAATGCAAGAACCCATGATCTCTGTGCTCTTTATTGAGCAATAAAATCAAATATTTGTTTCCTCCCCCATAATATAACCATTAACTTTCACTAAAAATACACTTATTCTACTCATGTAAAAGGTCACATCAGGGGAGTATTTAAGTGAGCATGTGCTAAGCTACCACAGACAACAGTTCTGCCTGTACCACCCACCCCAGCAGCCTGGAGAAGCCAAGGCTCACACACAGTCTCACATGCAGGACCAGGAGTCCAACTTGGAACCCTGTGACCCTCAAATTCACGTAATTTCAACCAACCTCACCACTCACTGCTTCCCAAAAGTGCAAAGTGCCTGACAGATTTCCACTATGCATATATTAAGCTCTAAATGACAACTGCTCAACATATTTGAAAGCTCACAAGAATACAGGTCATCAAACTCTGATGGTCAAAGATCCTGGAACTCACTGATTTTAGTGTTGCCCCAAGCATCCTCCCTGTCTGCCTAAAACTTGCTCTCCTGCAGAGCCTGCTGCCAAGGAGTGCCTTGGGCTTCATGTCCCTTACTTTTTCTTCCAGGTCAGATAAAAGGCCCACATACAACAGCACTTTAAACACACAAGCATACACTAGTCAACATTAACTATACAGTGGGAAAATTTCTGTTTTGAAAAATCAACCAATGGGGCCAGGCATGGTGGTTCACACCTGTAATCCCAGCGCTATGGGAGGCTGAAGTGGGCAGATCACTTGAGCTCAGAAGTTTGAGACCAGCCTGGGTGACATGGAAAACCCCATCTCTACAAAAAAATAGAAAAAGTAGCTGAGAATGGTGATGTGCACCCGTAGTCCCAGCTACTTGGAAGGCTGAGGTGGGAAGATTGCTTGAGCTCCAGAGGTCCAGGCTGCAGTGAGCTGATATCGTGCCACTGCACTCCAATCTAGATGCCAGAGTGAGACCCTGTCTCAAAAAAAAAAAAAAAAATCAACCAATGGGGACGTCCACGAAAAATACCATGGCAGGCCAGGCGCGGCAGCTCACACCTGTAATCCCAATACTTTGGGAGGCCAAGACGGGTGGATCACTAGAGGCCAGGAGTTCAAGATCAGCCTGGCCAACAAGGTGAAACCCCGTCTCTACTAAAAATACAAAAATTAGCCATGCGTGGTGGGGCGTGACTGTAGTCCCAGCTACTCGGGAGACTAAGGCATGACAATTGCTTGAACCCGGGAGGTGGAGATTGCAGTTAGCCGAGGTCGCACCACTGCATTCCAGCCTGGGTGACACAGTGAGAATCTGTCTCAAAAATAAAAAATAAAATACAATATAATAAAAAATAAAAACAAATAAATACCACGCGACACATAACATTTTACTACTAAAGATAAATAATGGCAGACCAGTCAGTTACTATTTTTCATCTACCTCGGCCAGCCAAAACTGGACACCCTAGAAGTCCCCAGGCTGGGAATAATGATGAACACTCAGATGGTGTGAGCAGGGGAACCACTTCACTGAGACCAGGAGAAGTGCCTCTCTCTGCCTGCAATGCCACCTGTCTGCCTGACCTCCACGTCCCTAGGCTGCCCTAGCAGTTCTGCCACCAATCCCAACCCTCTGGTGTACAAGTTGAAGGGGGACACATGTAAGTGCTCAAGACTTGAACTACTAGGGGGTGAGGAGGGGGGAAGGCACTGTAAGGCAGACACAAGGGATGGCCTAGAAGGTCGATTAAATGGAAGGGAGAGAATATGGAATGAAAATAAATACTGGAACATAGGTGTTGGGCTTAGGACTTGCAGCTAGCAGTGACGAAGAAAGGGAAAAACAACTTCTACAAGTCATCTGGGAAGAAGCAGACCTAGGCTGGGACAGGACAGGACGGAAACAGGCTCTCCAACATGATGGTGCCGCACAGGAGGCAGGGACTGTGCCCGCCATGCCAACAACGCCCCCTGGAGGAGACTGGGGCCACAGCTCCGAGGCCTGAGCACCAACAAGAGGCTTCCAGGCCTGCACTTGCAGGAAGGATCCAAGGAAGGGATGGAAGCAGGGAGCTGGCCCACCATCAGTCACGAGGGCATGAGACACAGGATGAAAGTGGAGTCAAATTTAGGACCTAGGAGCCACACAGAAGGGAACCAAAGCAAGTGACCTTGTCAATTGGTTGAGGGGGTTCGGGCAGGGCATGGAGAAAGGGAGTGAAGAGTGTCTCACGGTGGACACACCTACAGGGCTGTCATGGAAGAGCTGGTGATGGCTAAAGCAGTCACATCTAGAGGCACAGGGGCCTCAACACTGCACCTTTCTAAGAAATTTACTATGCGTCACCAGGCAAGACTCAAAGCATGCACACAGTATCTGCAGTTTCATCATTCAATTAATGAATACTCACCACAGCTATTACAGGAATGAGTACTCCCAAGTTCCCTGCGCTGCTAGAAGCCTAGAAAAGAACAGAATTGTTGTCATTAAAGAGTATGTGTTTCTTTTATTTAAAAAAAAAAACACACAAGATACAACATAGTGTTATGTAAACCTGGAATGTCTTAATCTAAGAGAAATGATGAGAGGTATGCAGAGAGAGGCATAGAGATGCTCATCCAGCATAATTTTAACAGCAAAAAATGAAAACAAATGTGAAAAATAAACCATGGTTACATAAATGATTACATAAATCATGGCACTTCTGCATAATTAGATATGACACAGCCATTTAAAATACAACTTTCTGAAAAGCATTTAGTCACCATGGAAAGAGCCCACAGCACATGTCAAATGAAAAAAAAGGCAAGATTTAAAACTGTGCTATGATTTAATCCCAATTATGTAATAAATACATAGCATAAAAAAGCTAGGAAGAAATCTGTCAAAGTGTTAGTAATGATTATGTCATCTCAGTCAAGAAATAAGTGCTTTTTACTTTACTATTTATAGGTTTCCGTATCTTTTCTAAAATAAACATATATTCTTTGCAAGCTAGGGAAATTGTGGGGGGTTACTTAACAATAAAAGACTCCCTGGCTAGACACACAAATGTAGCTAATCTTCAGTACACAGTGATTAGTAAAAATTCTGGAAGCACTGGCCTAAGCCGACGTGATTTATGCTCTTAACCTATAATAACGACAGCAGCTGAAGACCCTGAGCATCCACTGCAGCCAGGCACGTGCTGAGTGCTTCACATGCGCTGAGTGCTTCACATGCACTAACTTCTGGGGAGATTCATGGGAGGTCTCAGTAGCTTGCCAAAGCCACACAGCACTGCAGTGGTGGGGACAGAATGCCAAGCTGTAAATATATACACCTACTATGTACCCACAAAAATTTTTTTGAAAATTTACAAAGAATGCCAAGCTGGTTTCCCTGGGCTGGGGGCCACAAGGGTGGCCTTGCCTGGTCCCCTCTGGGAAACCGATAGCCTAAGGGCTGCGTGATGATGGAGAACAATCCACAGATCTTAGTTTAATTTATAATTACAGCTTCTTGTCCTCCACAAGGTGAAGCACTGAGGTCCAATTTCCAGGGGAGAGCAGGCTCCTGAAACACCCCTCAGGCAGGTTACAGCCTCTGCTTTCTCAGGTGCGCAGCACCACCTTGTATCATCAGCACCCTCCTCTTATCCTGATGCCTAAGGTCCCGCTAGACATGCAGGACATGTTTCTTTCCTGTGCACTGAGGTGGTCCGAGCTGTGTACCCCGCTGGGAGACTTGGGAAGTTATTCAGCCACATCACTGTCGGAGGGCCCGGCATAGCAAGGCCGAATTAGGGACAAGAGTCTTAGGATCCCTGCTTGCACCAGCCACTCCCTCTTGACTGAGACTTTCACAGGGGGACTCCTCCATGCAGCTGTCATCTCAGATGTCACTCTTCAGAGAGGCCTTCTCAACCAGCCCAATCTAAAGTGCCCCTCACTACACTGCCCTTTTTCACTCTCCCACTAAGCCCCACAGTCAGAGACGACCCTGTCTGTCTCGTTCACTTCTGTAACACCCTCATCTAGAGCAAGGGCTGGTAAACTATGGCCCATGGACCAAATCCAACCCAACGCCTGTTCTTGCAAATACAATTTTATAGGAGCCCAGTCACACCTGTTCGTTCACAAACAGGTAACCATAGAAGAGTTGAGTTGAGCAGTTACAACAGAGGCTGTACGGCCTGCAAAGCGTAAAATATTTATACTCTGGCCCTTTACAGAAAAAGTGGGCTGACCTCTGACCTAGGACAGTAGCTGGCAGAGAGTAGGTAAACAATAGCTGTCTAGGGGAAGGGGAAGGAAGGAAGGGAAGGGAGAGGAAATGACAAAACAGGGTGGAAACAGAGATATGGTTGTGGGATATAATGGGGTTTTTCTTTAAATAATCTGATCAATCTTTTATTTTTTAATTTATAGTACCCCACACTTTTTCTTCTTTTTCTTTTTGCCTTTATTAAATGCCTAAATATGCCTCAGTACCAAGCGTTATCAATACCAACTCACATTCCTTTCCTTACAAAAAAAAAAAACCAGCTTTCTAGCTCATTACAAACCCCCCCCTCCCTTTTCTCTCCACTTTTTTTTACATACCCACTCTATTTAAAAAAATCAAATGTTTAGCCAACCAAAATTAGTTTAAACTATATGACCCAACCCCAGTCAATAAAAAAATACAAAAACAAAACTTGCGTCAAAAATAAAAATTCTCATGCTCTTTATTCAAATATGCTCTCCTAACAACTAGCCAAAAAGACACCCTCTACACAAAAATAACATTGCTTTACTAAACATCTTTTGTTCAAATATTCAATTTCCTTAACATTTTAAGCATTATTCCTAACATGGTAGAGGGACCGGTGCCCACGTGACATGCTACTGGGGAGTTACGGAAGAAGAGGCCTCACCTGCCTCGGCCCCACCACAAATGTATTTGGGCATTCAAGACAGGACATTTGTTTGTCTCAGTGGACCTGTCTTCCTTGGGTGGCCTGAGATTAGGTGAACTCTGGCCCTTCTCATGTTGCCGCTGTGTTCTGATGATGGGCCCTTAAAGTCCTCCTAGGCCCAGCTACCACCCCGGGCTTCATGAAGAAGGCAAGGAGAGAGAGAGGGGCCCATGGGGAGCTGAGGCTAGACTGTTGTCATGTCTGGGATGGGGAAGGCAGCTACCATGAGCTGGATATAACTCAGTGAGAAAGCTGCCCTCTCCCCCATCCCTGCCAGCATCCTTGAGAAAGAACCCCACCCCTTCTTACTTGCATTCTACCAGGCACATTTAAATCACTCAACAAAGAAAGTGCCATATTCCAACCAAGATGGTGCCTGGAGACTAAGCCTTGGCCAGCAGGGATGGGACACTGATGGGGAAGGCACAGCCATCCTCCTTCCTACCTTCAGGGCAGGGCCCTTCTCGCTTGCCCTCTCGCTGGCTCGCTTCCCCTCCAGCCCCAGCTGCACAAACAGTTCCAGCAGGTTCATGAGCAGCTCATCCACCAGGTGCTCGTCTTGGATGTTGGCCGCAATGTTGGCCAGGGCATTAATCACTGCCAGGGAGCAATGCCTGAAAAAGAAAGAGTAAAATAACAGCCACTGCCATGCCCTCAACCATCCCCAAGGGACAGCACTGCAGGGGTGAGGAGAGCTGAGCGGGCCAGGCCCAGCCTGCCTTAGCACACTCCTCCCAGTGTCTGTAAACCAAAGGAATCTCAAGTGGAGAAAGACACGTCATCTGTGAAAAACAGCCCGTAAAAGAAACTCAACTGCTGCAGAAATGACTGTAACCCTTTCTCCTGAGATGTAGTAAGGACCTCCAGGAGACTAAGTTCCAGGCATCTGCAACACTGGGGACCTGTGAGGGTCTCAGGACACTTCCCTCAGGGCTGAAAACGAAAGGGCCCATTCCCAGGCATTCCAGGTTGGATCTTGCTTTCCCCCCACAAATCACCAAGAGCCTTAATGCATCATTTACCACCCACAGAACTTTCACTTCATGACCAGCTTCTCCCTAACGCTGCCTCCACCTTGGAGCTGATGTCAGCATTTTTTCACATCGAATGCTCAGGAAGTGTTCCAGGGTCCTGCCTCAGGATCCTGGCTGGCCCCATGTAAACACCGGATGTGAAGCTGACATTGCCCCTTTGGCCAAAAACCTGAGCCACTGAAGCCAACCAGGCTTCTGTGGCCCTGGAGACTGCCAGACTCTGTCACGTCCAAGCGGCACGACCTTGGGTAAGTCTCTTAAGTCTTTGAGCCTCAATTTCTTCCTAAGTAAAACAAGGATAATAATTCCTCTTCGTAGGATCATGGGAAGAGTGAAACACCATGCGAAGCACTGAGCATGTCGTCTGCCCCACTAAGAAATCCCAGAGCAACAGCAGCCACAGCAAAAGGCACTGCAGTTAGGTAACACCTGGTAGGTCAACGGCAAACAAAGGGCAGTAAATGCTTCTGCTGGTGAGGAAGAGGACAAATCATTTTTGGTGGCAATATGAGAAAAGGCTTTATGGAAAGAGAGGCAAGCTAAGCCAGAACTGAAGAAATGGAAGGATGAAGACTGGCAGATGCTACACACTCACGGTAAGGCGTGGCAGAACATCTAGGAGGGGTGGGGGCAAAGGCAACCGGGGAGGCAGCTGAGGAGGCCCCTGGAGAAAGGGCCCAGCAGTCACACAGGCACAAGGAAGCAACGTGTTAGCCTGTGTGCAGGTTCCACGGCAAAGAATGGGACAGAGGAAGAAGGAAAGGAGAGCCTGACCCCATCCCCAATCCAGTCTTCAGGCTGTTCTAGCAGCCTGGGCTCATGACGGTGGCAGCAAGAAGGCAATGAAGTAGTATCGATGTGAGAGACAGCTCTATTGATTGAGAACTTTAACGTACGCAGTCTCATTCCCAACTGCAGGCAGGTTCTCATTTGGCAGATAAGGAAACTGAGACACAGAGAGGTTCAGCATTTTCTGAAGTCATGCAGCCACATGGCATGGCTCCAAAGCTGCACTCCCACCCACTAAACTGACATGGAGAGACTGGACTTCACAGTCAGAAGGGAGGAGCCTGGAGGTCAAGAAGAGTAACGCCTGCAAAAGGGCTCTCTTCTTCCCTCCCCAGCCTCCTGTCCTCATCTGACTTCACCTCTCCCCTTCCCTCTCTTCCAAACATGGATGAACATGTCCCTGTCCTTAAGGCATTCCTAGAGGAGGGTAAGGAATAGCCAAGAGGCATCTCTCCGTCTGTCAGGGAAAACTGGTCAGACTTTATACAAGTATCAAATGTTCAAAGACATTTAACACCTACTTCCTTGGACCCAAAATCCTACTTCTCTGAATCTAACCCACAGAAAGCATCAAAGATGCTCAGAGATATGTAGCTGTTAGGCTGTCAATGCTGCATTTATTAGTGGGAAAACTGGAAGACAACCTAAAATCCAAACTAGGGACTGGCTGGTTAAATCTCGGTTCTGCTACAGGATGGGACGCTCCGCAACCTCTAAAGGCAACCTGTGCAGGATCATTCACGGTGTGGCTGATGTGCTGCCCCATAAAAAAGCAGGTTAGCTGCATGTGCAGCATGGGCCCGATCAGAAGGAGAGGCAGGAGCTGAGATCTCGTGCGCTGAGATGCTTGATGGTCACCTCTGCGGGGGGCACATCGGGTTTTCATTTCCCCCCTTATGTGTGCATTGATCTGTAGCATATAGTGTTCTTGTAAGAAGAGTTTATTTAAGAGACAAATTCACAAACCTCCCATTTTCAAAGTAAATTAAATACTGTCATGATAAAAAAGTGACAATGAAGTCCAGTTACCTGTAGCCGTGGTCCTTGTAATCTTTGGTGGCTGAGTATACAACAGAGCTGGCCTTCACACTGATCTGCTGGAAGAGGTTCCACACTTCCTGATAGATGTATTGCTAGGAGAGAGCGAGGGGCACTGTCACCATGCAGGATGCCCTCATGAGGCCCCTCCTGTCATCACCCAGAGGGAAAGCTCTGGAATCATGGGGCACAACAGCTCAAAGATCATCCATTTCTAAAGCTTTAATCAAACCTCAAATTAAAAGCTAAAAGGAACATGGCTTAGATTCAAATATTCTGTTAAAATACACTGACAAGAAATTAAACCTCTTTTTCCCCAGCACTCATAGCACTTTATACTATTCTTACTACTCAGTATTAAAACAGTTGTCAGCATTTAGCTCATCTGCAAGGTATATTTAATCTGTATTTGCACATCCCTTACAGTCAAGAGTTTAATGTAGCTTGTAATGTAACAGGGTTAGTGGTGTCCCGGCTCTGGCCTCCCTTACATTTCCGGTGATAACCAGGCAGCCCAGCTGGTCAATAATCAGCACATCGAGAGGGGAGGGTGGTTGGCAGAATTTCTGCTGCAGGATCTGCAGAATGGGCTCCATGACCTTCGGGGTGTCCCTCAAGGCCACCGCGATGTGTCCCAAGGCTCGGATTGTGTGGTCGGGAATCAAGTGAGCATCCCTACAGAAGGAAGAACAGAAGCGCCCTAGCAACAGTCCTCCAGCATGCAGTAGTGAAACAGTACCCAGAGACTACAATCTAGACCTTAATTTCCTAACAGTCTTGATGAAGTATTCATCTGAAACTGACAGTCCAGGATTTTAACCACCGGCAGAAAGGCAAGCCCCAGGTACTAGGCTGGATGACAAAGATCTTTCTCGACTTCCACACAGTGGTCCAGGAAGTACGTTCCAAGGTGGACTTCACCTTAAATCTTGTGACAACCCTGATGCATGCCTATGCTCTGAGGCAAGGAGATAAGGACAGACGCATCCATACGCACAATGCCAGGTGCCCCACACAAGCCTGCTGAGAACAATGGGTTGTCTCTGAGAGACAGGAATGGGGGCGTACTTGTCACTCTCCTGAGAGATGTAGAGCCGGTTGGACAGGCTGGCCAAGAATGCCTCCACGATCACTGGGTCCACCGTCAATCCAGCCTTCAGGCACCTGAGGAGCAAGAAAACCCATGTGGCATTGAGGCATCAAAACAAGATAGGTTTTTTGTTTTTAAATTTTTCCTTCCTTAGGCCTACAAAGTTTAAAGAACTGCTCAAATTTTCTTCCCCCAAAATTGGAGGTCATAACACAGAATGAATTCAAAGAATTACTCCAGATTTTGCCCACTTGATAAATATCTCAGTCAGAAACAATAATTTCATTATTTTGCCCAGAACAGTTTCCTTTGGAATATCATGCTCACTCTAATTCCAATTTCAATCCCTTGTACTGTTCCTTAAGGTCACAGAGACTGATTGAAAAGACAAATGGTCCCAAGATAGCAGAGGAAACATCACAATTACATACCAAGGTTTTCATGGTAAGGAGAAACATTTACGTTATAGGGAAAAGGAGAAAAATTTAAAGCCCCTAAAAACATAAAATCTTGTAAGATGTCCTAGCTCTCCACATCTGTTTGGCTCCTGGGCCAGAGTTTAGAGAACAGTTTGAGTCTGACAGACAAGCAGCCATCCTGATTTAGCTTCCAAGGGCGAGGAACCAGAATCCAGGCAAAGAGGCATTTGCATGGAATCAGACTGTATTTGGCTCCCAAGTTGGAAGAACAAGAGTCCACAGTGCAGGAGTCTGGGCAGCAAGGGGTACCTGATCATATTTAAAACCCTCACATTTATATTAAATATTCCACAGAAAACAAGGTAAAGAAAATATGATGATACGTTACTCTGGATGGTGAGCTAATGGGTAATCTTTGTCTTTTTACTTTTCTATACATTACAATTTTTCTCTAGTAAGAATTTTTTAGCCAAGTGCGGTGGCTCACGCCTGTAATCCCAGCACTTTGGGAGGCAGAGGTGGGCAGATCACGAGGTCAAGAGATTGAGACCATCCTGGCTAACATGGTGAAACCCCATCTCTACAAAAAAAAAAAAAAAAAAAAAAAAAAAAAAAAAAACACACAAAAAAAACCAAAAAAATTAGCCAGGCGTGGTGGCGGGCACCTGTAGTCCCAGCTACTCGGGAGGCTGAGGCAGGAGAATGGTGTGAACCCGGGAGGTGGAGCTTGCAGTGAGCCGAGACCAGGTCACTGTACTCCAGCGTGGGTGACAAAGCAAGACTCCGTTTTTTTTTTTTGAGACAGAGTCTCGCTCTGTCACCCAGGCTGGAGTGCAGTGGCACAATCTCAGCTCACTGCAAGCTCCGCCTCCCTGGTTTACGCCATTCTCCTGCCTCAGCCTCCCGAGTAGCTGGGACTACAGGCGCCCACCACCTCGCCCGGCTAATTTTTTGTATTTTTTAGTAGAGACAGGGTTTCACCGGGTTAGCCAGGATGATCTTGATCTCCT
Organism: Theropithecus gelada; assembly: GCF_003255815.1. Classification (NCBI taxonomy): domain Eukaryota; kingdom Metazoa; phylum Chordata; class Mammalia; order Primates; family Cercopithecidae; genus Theropithecus; species Theropithecus gelada. The sequence goes on along the minus strand of NC_037678.1, from coordinate 33,280,678 downwards.
GACCTTATGATCCGCCCATCTTGGCCTCCCAAAGTGCTGGGATTACAGGCTTGAGCCACCGCGCCCAGCCCAAGACTCTGTTTTTTTTTTTAAAAAAAAAAAAAAAAAAG
>NC_037678.1:33200117-33280476 GCF_003255815.1 Theropithecus gelada | reverse complement strand
CCGCCTCCCGGGTTCACGCCATTCTCCTGCCTCAGCCTCCCGAGTAGCTGGGACTACAGGCGCCCGCCACCTCGCCCGGCTAGTTTTTTGTATTTTTTAGTAGAGATGGGGTTTCACCGGGTTAGCCAGGATGGTCTCGATCTCCTGACCTTGTGATCCGCCCGTCTCGGCCTCCCAAAGTGCTGGGATTACAGGCTTGAGCCACCGCGCCCGGCCTCTTATTACGGTTTTTGAGACAGAGTTTCACTCTTGTTGCCCAGGCTGGAGTGCAATGGCATGATTTCAGCTCACCTCTGCCTCCCCGGTTCAAGTGATTGTCCTGCATCAGCCTCCCAAGCAGCTGGAATTACAGGCATGCGCCACCATGCCCGGCTAATTTTTTGTATTTTTAGTAGAGACGGGGTTTCACCATATTGGCCAGGCTGGTCTTGAACTCCTGACCTCATGATCCACCTGCCTTAGCCTCCCTAGTAGCTGGGATTACAGGCGTGAGCCATTGCGCCAGGCCTTTTATTATGTTTATGATCAGGAAAAGAAAAGAAGTAAAATATGAAATAATTCCTCTTTACAGATCAAGTGTAGGCTTAAAATAATCAGAAACAAGCTTTAAAAAAGTATAAATGCAGCCAGGTGTGGTGGCTTATGCCTGTAATCCCAGTACTTTGGGAGGCTGAGGCAGGCGGATCACGAGGTCATGAGTTCGAGACCAGTCTGGCCAACATAGTTAAATCCTGTCTCTACTAAAAATACAAAAAATTAGCCAGGCATGGTGGTGTGCACCTGTAATCCCAGCTACTTGGGAGGCTGAGGCAGGAGAATTGCTGAGGCAGAGGTTGCAGTGAGCCGAGATCACGCCATTGCATTCCCACCCCAGGGAACAGTGCGAGACTCTGTATCAAAAAAAAAAAAAATGTGTAAATGGTCTGGGTGTGGTGGCTTACACCTGTAATCCCAGCACTTTGGGAGACCAAGGCAGGTGGATTACCTGAGGTTAGGAGTTCGAGACCAGCCTGGCCAACATGGTGAAATCCCATCTCTACTAAAAATACAAAAATTAGCTGTGCGTGGTGGTGGATGCCTGTAATCCCAGCTACTCAGGGGAGGCTGAGACAGGAAAATCGCTTGAACCCAGGAGGCAGAGGTAGCAGTGAGCTGAGACTGCGCCACTGCATTCTAGTCTGGGCAACAGGGAGAGACTCAATCTCAAAAAAAAAACCAGTATAAATGTCTCTTATTTTGTAATAACCCGCTGTCTGGAGCACTGCTGTCTACTCGCCACTTGCCCGGCTTCCCACCTGCAGATGTTGTCAATAGCGATGTCTCGGAGCTGCTCGTACATAGAGGGCTGGCTCTTCTTACCCGACATGACGTTCAGGGTTGATTCGGAATGCTCATTGGTCACACTGATTTTTATATCATTGCCAGCAACTGAAAGTAAAAAATTCAAATATATAGCTGGTTAAGCCTATTATTTTCCAGCACCTTCTTTGTAATTCAAAAACCAAGATGATATGCTGATCATTTATAAAAGCAAAATGATCACTCTAAAAACATCTGACCCAAATATATCAGAAACAGAAGAGTCTAAGACCAATAGAAAATAATATGTTTAAACGAAAAGGAAGAATATTCAGGTTACAAAGTGATAAATATAGAAAACCAGCAATTTCTCAATAAACTGTTAAAAAGTACTGATGACCAACCACCAAAGGCAGCCCTGAGGGCAAGTGAGGCATGGCCCAGGGCTTGGAGTTATCTCACTAATATGGACAAAGCCTGGAAGGGTTGGGGATGCTTGGGAGAGCAGGGACCTTACAGCCTGAGAGAACCCTCCCCACTATGAGGTCCAGGGAAGTCTTGTTTTTTATTTGTTTGTTTTTGAGATAGGGTCTTGCTCTGTCACCCAGGCTGGAGTGCAGTGGCGCTATCACAGCTCACTGCATCCTCAACCTCCTGGGCCCAAGCCATCCTACAGCTTCAGCCTCCTGAGTAGCTAGGACTACAGATGAGCACCATCACGCCTGGTTAAAACTTTAAAATGCTCTGAGTTTAAGTCTTCATCTGAAGGGGAAGATAAAAACAGCTGAGATAGGAGAATTGCTGAGGCAGAGGTTGCAGAGAGCTGAGATCGCACCATTGCAGTCCCACCCCAGGCAACAGTGCGAGACTCTGTTAAAAAAAAGAAAAAATGTATAAACGGTCTGGGTAGAGTGGCTCACGCCTGTAATCCCAGCACTTTGGGAGGCCAAGGCGGGTGGATCACGAGGTTAGGAGATCGAGACCATCCTGGCTAACATGGTGAAACCCAGTCTCTACTAAAAATACAAAAAAAATTAGCTGGACATGGTAGCAGGCGCCTGTAGTCCCAGCTACTGGGGAGGCTGAGGCAGGAGAACGGCATGAACCCGGGAGGTGGAGCTTGCAGTGAGCCGAGATCACACCACTGCACTCCAGCCTGGGCGACTGAGCAAGACTTTGTCTCAGAAAAAAAAAAATAACGGCCACCTTCATGAGACTGTGGGTAACAGGGTGATACTACATCAGAGCCACTAGCACACAGTAGGTGTTTAATTAATTAATTAATGTTAATTATTGTTTCATCATACGTGGAAACATCATAATCCATTCTCGTAGAGGTAGTAGGGACTGGGCCCCTGGCTAAGTATTTGGGGCACATAGGATTTGCATTTCAGACTTCCACAGTGAGAGATGTCAAAAAGAAAACAGGATTTGAAGGGGCCTTTGGTGGTAACATGAATATAGGATGAGAGAAGACCGGGGAGGAAAGGCCTGGAGCTTCAAGGGGACGCAGAGGGAAAGACAGAAGGAAAGGTGTGGCAAAGGAATGTGCCCAGGTACAGTCATGAAACCTGTGTGGGGCTCACACAGTCCCTTTCTCAGGGCCTGAAAGGCACACGGTCTGTTATTACCTGTGTGGTACTGACTGTGGTACTTGTAGAGCTTCACCAGAACTGGGGACGGGATGACCAGGAAGTCTCGCAAGGACGGTGTCACAGAGTGTACCACCACCGGGAACCTCTCGCACAGGCGGCCCAAACCCTGCAACACACCATCAACCTGTCACATGGCCTCTGGTGTGGGACCATCTGAGTAGGCCCTGAGCAGGGAGATGCTCAACCCTTCAGTACCCAAGTCTGACCCAAAATTTCCATGGTCAGAGCTCCCACAGGCCACCTGCCCAGGACATAAAAAGACAGGGAAGGGATGGTGCTGGTTCTCCTCCACCTATAAGGGACATCAACTACTGTTTTTTTTGTTTTGATTTTGAGACGGGGTCTTGCTCTGTCACCTAGGCTGGAGTGCAGTGGCACGATCACAGCTCACTGCAGCCTTGACTTACTGGGCTTAAGCAATGCTCCCACCTCAGCCTCCTGAGTAGTTGGGAATGTAGGCACACACCATCATCCCTAACATTCTAATTTTTTAAAATTTTTTGTAGAGATGGGGTCTCACTATGTTGCCCAGGCTGGTCTTGGGCTCAAGCGGCCCTCCCACCTCTGCCTCCCAAAGTATTGAGATTACAGGCGTGAGCCACCGTACCTGGCCACAGGATATAGATTGTTAAAGTGTGCTCATCTCTTTAGGAAGCAAACTAAAGAAGAAAGGGGCAAAACAGAACTTTTAAACAATGGCAGGTGTGGAGTTAATGGGATTGTGACAAGGTAAGAGTCTTGGCAGAGCAGAGCTAGCACTGTGGGTGTCAGAAGATGTCCCCTTGCGTGGCCCCATGGCACATGTCAACAGTCCTTCCCCCACAGACCTTGGGAATGGCCCCACAGCCTCACAACAAATGAGAACTGAAGCCAGCTGCACCCAGATGCCACTTGCAGAAAGCCCTGGCATCCTGTAGGGGGCAGCCCACACTCAGTGATGAACTGTGCACAGCAGGCACTGGTTAAAGCTTCTAAAGACAGAACCCGCATGGTCACCACTGCTGGTGTGCCCAACATAGCCTGAACAGCAACAGCATGACCAGAGGAAAGCCCTACAGATGGGATTTGAGCCTCTCTGGGTGCAGTGAGACTGACCTGCAGACAGCAGATCAGCAGGGGCAAGTGAGCAATGATGACTTTGCTGGACGTCTTGGACTGCAGCTTCTCAGATAGCTTGATGCAAAGGTTTTCCGCACCTTAATTCAAAACCAGAAGAGGAGATGAGTGATCAGCACAGGCCAGTCTTTCTAACACACTTATCCACCAAGTAAGCACAGAATTTAATAAAATCCCAGCGATATACTTTAGGTGGGGCTTATTCATACTGAGAGGTCACACAGTGTGTGACTCTCTCTCTCCTCCGCTGGCCCTAAGACTCCTCGTCCCCGCAGTGTCCATTCCACAGGAAAACTTCCCATTTTACTCCTCCCCTAGAAAAACACTTCACCTGAAGGCACTGAGCTTCCATGTCACCACAGAAAAACCTAAAGAACCAGCGAGATGCAGCAGACAGCACACACGGGCCCTGAGGCCATGGGCATCCCCATCCTCCCAGGTCCAGTGCCCTCTGTGCAGGACAGGACACCAGATGTAGAGCACAGCAGGGGCTGATGCTTCACTCTGCACGTGCCCTGGAGGTCTACTCAACTGCCCCTGCTAGTAACAGAGCCAAGCGTCCTAGAAGTCGTTTGGGGAAACCTGTGGGAGGAAAGCCTCTGGGGCATGCCTGGAGCTCACATGAGAAGCAAGGCAGTCTGTCTCACCCTGCTCGTCCTTCACGGCCCACACCATGAGGTCCACGCAGGCGGCATTAGCCTGGCAGCGCAATTTGAGGGGGCTCAGCTCATTGTGGATCCGGTCTGCGTCATGTAGAATCTTCTGGAGCTCCCCCTGGCTCGTGTTGAACTGCTCCAGCACAAAATCATGGATCTCCTTCACAAAAGAGGTCGAGAGGTCTGCAGGAAAGAGTGTGGCATCACAGCTAGGAACAAAACTACAGTAGAACACAGGCAATGCTGGCAGCAGCTACAGTCTTCGCCTTTTAACAAAAACCCCAGAAAAGTAGCATTTGCTACTGGCCACTGTGGGTCCAAGAATGCCCACTGGAAAGAAGTTGGATAGGAAGTGCACAGCTGTCCTCCACATGCACACAACCTGGCAATCAGAGGAAATGATAATTTCCCGGGGATGTTACAGCCATGCTTTGTTTTAAGCAGTCAATGTACTAAAACCTGAATACACAAAACATATAAATTGGGAAGTATCGTCACTGGAACTACTTCCACTGACAATATGAGATACTTCTGTGATTTTTTTTTTTTCTTTTAAGAAAAAGGTTGTCAGGGCTGAGTGCGGTGGCTCACACCTGTAATCCCAGCACTTTGAGAGGCCGAGGCGGACAGATCACGAAGTCAGGAGATTGAGACCATCCTGGCTAACATGGTGAAACCCAGTCTCTACTAAAAATGCAAAAAATTAGCCAGGCGTGGTGGTGGGTGCCTGGAGTCCCAGCTACTCGGGAGGCTGAGGCAGGAGAATGGCCTGAACCCGGGAGGCGGAGCTTGCAGTGAGCCGAGATCGCGCCACTGCATGCCAGCCTGGGCGACACAGCGAGACTTTATCTCAAAAAAAAAGAAAAAAGAAAAGGGTTGTCAGATAAGGGTAAAAACTGGTTGTAGCCTTGAGAAGAGAATTATCTGGATCTTCAGAGCACTCACCCTGAGTTTGAGAGACTTTTCAAACTCTCATCCCCAGGGCGTGGAAAATTCAGGAGAACCACGATGATGCACACAAGTCGGTCCAGCCAAGGCAGCCAGTAACACACAGCATGGGTGGTGGGGAGGCCAGGGGCAATCCCTGATGCCCCTTCTTAGGGAGTCTCAACCCTTGCTGTGGCCCCAGATGACTCAGCTTCCGAGGAATGTTCAGAATCAGATTAGGAAAGTGGTTACTAAATTTTGGTATACCTTCCTGATAAAATATTATGTGCTCATCAAAACTTATGCTTACAAAGAACACTCAACAGTGTGAGGTGAGAGCATAGGAAAAACATTTTGTAAAATGCATAAAAGATTGTTTCCTTACTTCTGGGAAAGAAAAAATCATGAAAGAGGGACTTGGCCGGGCGCGGTGGCTCAAGCCTGTAATCCCAGCACTTTGGGAGGCCAAGACGGGCGGATCACGAGGTCAGGAGTTCGAGACCATCCTGGCTAACACGGTGAAACCCCGTCTCTACTAAAAAATATGAAAAACTAGCCGGGCGAGGTGGCAGGCGCCTGTAGTCCCGGCTACTCGGGAGGCTGAGGCAGGAGAATGGCGTAAAAACCCGGGAGGCGGAGCTTGCAGTGAGCTGAGATCCGGCCACTGCACTCCAGCCTGGGTGACACAGCGAGACTCCGTCTCAAAAAAAAAAAAAAAAAAAAAAAAAAAAAGAAAGAGGGACTAGAAGAAAATGCTAAATTGTTGTGTGTGCATGTTAGCTATTAAGATATTGTCTCCGGTTGGGTGCGGTGGCTAACACCTGTAATCCCAGCACTTTGGGAGACCAAGGAGGCGTGGATCATTTGAGGCCAGGAGTTCAAGACCAGCCTGGCCAACCTGGTGAAACCCCATCTCTACTAAAAACACGAAAATTAGGCAGACGTGGTGGCACACACCTGTAATCCCAGCTAGTTAGGAGGCTAAGGCATGAGAGAATAGCTTGAGCCCGGGAGGCAGAAGTTGCAGTGATGCCAGATCATGCTATTAATGCACTCCAGCCTGGGCGACAGAGCAAGACACTGTCTATTTAAAAAAAAAAAAAAAAAAGCTAGTATCTCTATGTTAAGAGATTGTATGTATTACAAGTGCTTCATTTTCTTTTTTTAAATTTTTTTGAGATGGAGTCTCACTCTGTCACACAGGCTAGAGTGCAGTGGCATGATCTGGGCTCACTGCAACCTCCACCTCCCGAGTTCAAGCAATCCTCCTGCCTCAGCCTCCTGCATAGCTGGGATTACAGGTGCATGCCACCGTGCCTGGCTAACTTTTTTTGTTATTTTTAATAGAGACAGGGTTTCACCCTCTTTGGCAAGGCTGGTTTCGAACTCCTGACCTCAAGTGATCCGCCCATCTTAGCCTCCCAAAGTGTTGGGATTACAGGCGTAAGCCACCATGCCCGGCCTCTTTTTTTATTTTCTAAAATATCTAAATGGTATGTAAAACTGTACCTGTGCTTAGTGTGCTTAGGACAATATAACATGCACATTTTAGAAAAACACCTTAGGAAATAAACTCAGCAAAGGAGCCATCACTGATGGTACCAGGGTTGCAGGATCATGGATAGATTTTTTAAATTTGCTTTTTTCCCAAAATTCCAGTAACATAACCACATTGCTCATATGTGTTTTTAAGTGGCCCCAGCAGAAACTGAGTACCAGTCTGCAACCACTAGCATGCGACAGTGGCCTGGGAGCCAGTCTTGCTGTACTCACAAACACATGGGCAAACTGTCCTCACCCTTCATGTAGTACAGAGTGTCGCGCAGCATCTTGAACATGGTCAGGTAGAGGGGGTCACTGAAGGAAGTGTAGTAGAGATCAGCACTGGGGTTGGCCTGCAGGGAAGGCAGACAAACATGACTACAGAACAGAAACTCCCTTCTGCCCACCCTTTGCCTTCACAGCAAGGCCCTGCGGAATGGTGATTCGTGACTTAGCATTCTAAATGAAGTAACTGTTTATCACGACTTGGACACTTTACTGTCTTCACCCTCTTAAGCATCAGATCAAGGAAAACAGGAGGCTCATGCAGTCCAGAGATGCCTGCGGGGGAGCAGCCATCTGCACCCTAGTAGGAACCTCCTTGCTGTGGCTGAAGCTCGCCATCTTTGGCCATCATTGGCCCAAACAGGGACATGGGAAGTGGTGAAGGAGAAAGACTGACGAAGGCCACCAGAGTAAGGGATCCACACTGTCCATCATCCCAAGGATAGACATTACAGCCAGGACACCTTCAGATACAATTCATGTTTTGTAACTAAAACGCATTTTAAATTATTCTTTAGGAATCTATTTGAAATGCAGCACTATTCTTCTGCTGAAAAAAAAAAAATTCGCACAAGGTCTAATAAGTTAAGAAAGATAGCCGGGCGCGGTGGCTCAAGCCTGTAATCCCAGCACTTTGGGAGGCCGAGACAGGCAGATCACGAGGTCAGGAGATCGAGACCATCTTGGCTAACACGGTGAAACCTCGTCTCTACTAAAAAATACAAAAAACTAGCCGGGAGAGGTGGCGGGCGCCTGTAGTCCCGGCTACTCGGGAGGCTGAGGCAGGAGAATGGCGTAAACCAGGGAGGCGGAGCTTGCAGTGAGCTGAGATCCGGACACAGCACCCCAGCCTGGGTGACAGAGTGAGACTCTGTCTCAAGAAAAAAAAAAAAAAAAAAAGAAAGATAATAGTCCAGTCCAGGGGCGGTGGCTCATGCCTGTAATCCCAGCACTTGGGGAGGCCAAGGCGGGTGGATCACCTGAGGTCAGGAGTTTGAGACCAGCCTGACCAACATGTAGAAACCCTGTCTCTACTAAAAATACAACACTAGCCAGGCGTGGTGGTGCATGCCTGTAATCCCAGCTACTTGGGAGGCTGAGGCAGGAGAATCCCTTGAACCTGAGAGGCAGAGGTTGCGGTGAGCTGAGATGGTGCCATTGCACTCCAGCCTGGGCAACAAGGGCAAAACTCCGTCTCAAAAAAAAAAAAAAAAAAAGTTGCTGGGTGCAGTGGCTCTCACCTGTAATCCCAGCACTTTGGGAGGCCAAGGCAGGTGGACCACGAGATCAGGAGTTCGAGACCAGCCTGTCCAACATGGTGACACCCCGTCTCTACCAAAAATACAAAAAATTAGCCAGGCATGGTGGCTACCCAGCTGGTAATCCTAGCTACCAAGGAGGCTGAGGCAGAAGAATTGCTTGAACTTGGGAGGCAGAGGTTGCAGTGAGCTAAGATCACGTCACCACACTCCACCCAGGGTGACAGAGCGAGACTCTGTCTCAAAAAAAAAAAAAAGAGAACAGTCCTTAACTTCTATACATTCCCAGTTGAGTAGGATGGAAAATTATGGTTTATTATAACTCTTGTTTTTTTTCTTTTTTTTTTTTTCGGAGATAGGGTCTCACTCTGTGCCCCAGGCTGGAGGGCAGTGTGATCACAGCTCACTGCAGCCTTGAACTCCTGGGCTCAAGTGATCTTCCTGCCTCAGCCTCCTGAGAAGCAGGGACTACAGGCATGTACCACCATGCCCAGCTAATATTATAATTCTTTTTTTTTTTTTTTTTGAGACAGAGTCTGGCTGTGTCACCCAGGCTGGAGTGCAGTGGTGCGATCTCGGCTCACTGCAAGCTCCGCCTCCCAGGTTCACGCCATTCTCCTGCCTCAGCCTCCAAGTAGCTGGGACTACAGGCGCCCGCCACCACGCCCGGCTAGTTTTTTTGTATTTTTAGTAGAGACGGGGTTTCACCATGTTAGCCAGGATGGTCTCGATCTCCTGACCTCGTGATCCACCCGCCTCGGCCTCCCAAAGTGCTGGGATTACAGGCTTGAGCCACCGCGCCCGGCCATATTATAATTCTTGACAAGTGTGAAAGTGCTCTGCAAATATAGCAAATCTTTAAGGGGCTAGAAGTTGGCCAGAGTGGGACGGGACATGCAGCGTAAGGTTGACAGATGGTGAGTGAGCAAGTGGAGAAAAGAAGAATCATGTGGAGAGTGTGAGAGTCATGCCAGTTCCCAGGAGGGCACTGACAGGAAGAGCTGTGGTTGACAGCACTGCAATGATGGCTTTACAGACAACGTTTGGTGGCCTTCACAGGGCATAAATGGAAAAACGAGACTGCGAGAGGTTAAAGCAGTTCAGGGCTTTGACTCTGGGAGTCCAGACAACATGAGTGTTAAGCTTTGGAGCCTTGGAGACCAACCATCCAAAGCCCACAGCCGGGTTCCATCACTCACGAGCTATGTAAATAAAGTTCCTTAGCCAAGACTCCGTTTCCCCATGTGTAAACTGGGGATTGCTGTGAGATTCAAGGAGTGAGTGAGTAAAGTTCTGGCACATAATAAGCATGTAATAATTGGTAGTGATTATTACACTGGTTATGGATAATGATTAGTATATTGCAGACTCTAGGTCAAGATTACAAGAAACTGTTTTTTTAAGCTATGAAACCATTTCTTCAAATGGATGTTTATGCTAAAGTACAAATTACAAAACAAAAAATACCAGAAACTGCCCTGGTTCAATGAGGAGGAGGGTCTCAGAGGAGAAGTGCAGGCCCAATAAGTCTCCAGTTGTCTAACTGCCCAGCCCAGTTCTCGCCCTGGTCCTCCTAATCTTTCCTCAATCACAAATGATCACACACTGATGATGGAAAACAAAAGGCCTCTGAGACCACAAGTTCAGTCTACAGTGAGCGAGTGAGAGAGCTGAAGCTCAGGCCAATGGGCAGAACGACAACCTGCAAAAGAGTTGAAGACAAGGTAGGAACTGCCCAGATGCAACTTGGGGAGTTAACAAGAACTCTGTTACTTAATCAAGAACCAACCCAGACCAAACCACAGCCAGCACATCCATCTCACATCTGCGACAGCTTGCTGGCAGGGGTGCGAAGCAGGAAGAGACATGGTCTACAGCACATGAAGGGCCCTGGTAGTTCCTTCCCTGCTTCATACCTGAGCCCCAGGTACAGTGGTATCAGGCACTGTGCGTCTTATAATCAGGTAAGAGACGGAACACCAGGCTTAAACAAGGAATCTGGATCCAGGACATACCAATGGTAATAATTAGCCTGGCAAATGACAACCTGTCTGCATCTTAACCCTCAAGAGGGGCCTGACCCAAATGTTCCCTGAGATTCTGAGACCTCTCAGCACCAATGTAATGATTTCTTAAGTAATGCTGTAGGCCTTGGTTCCAAATACATTAAAGACAAAAGTTCCAGCCAGGCATGGTGGCTCACAACTGTAATCCCAGCACCCTGGGAGGCAGAGGTGGGCGGATCACGAGGTCAGGAGACCAAGACCATTCTGGATAACATGGTAAAACCAATCTCTACTAAAAAATACAAAAAAATTTAGCTGGGCGTGGTGGCGGGCACCTGTAGTCCCAGCTACTTGGGAGGCTGAGGCAGGAGAATGGCGTGAACCCGGGAGGTGGAGCTTGCAGTGAGCCAAGGTCACGCCACTGCACTCCAGCCTGGGCAACAGAGCGAGACCATCCGTCTCAAAAAAAAAAAAAAAAGTTACCTAGTTACACACTCCTTACCCTTAAAAACCAGGGCTTGCACATGCCTAGAAAATGCAGCTGAGCCCAGAGGAGCAGCTTTGTAAGCACCAAAGGAGCGACGAAGATAAAAGAGTAGGAGAGACCCAGGCCAGACTCCCAGCTCCCACAATAACTACGTGATGTGGGCACGTGAGTTCTCCCTGAAACTCTATCTTCCGTCTGTGAAATGGAGACGTTGGCTGCCAGTCAGAGGCACCAAGAGGTGACGATTTTAAAAGAGCATGCAACAGTACCCAGCACAGACCAAGCCCTCAGTGGCAGGTGGATTGTTACCACATAAACAAGGGAAGTGAAAACACTGCAAAACCCCTTCCACTCTAGCCCCCGCTCAAACTCTTCCTGCTTTCTCTACACGCATGTTTAAGTCAGGCTGATTTCATGGTAATGCCCTCAGAAGCGACATACCTCCATCACACTGGCTACAATGGCATCCAAGGATTTGAGAACAGGCTCCTCAACGATCTTCTTCACCTACCAAGGAAACAGAACCTCATGAAGCAACTGACATACACAGAGACAGAAATGCTAGCTCCTTCTACCAAAAACCCGTGACAAACTCACATGGTGAAAAATGTGATGCAGATAAAGGCCAATAAATACAAATTATGGCTATGTATTAAACTATACGCACAAAATGCCTTTAATTCTGAAGTCACTTGGGACTGCTTTCCTACCTTAGATAGCAATGACATAAAAACAAAGGAAAAAAGCCAAACTCCCTCAAATTTGTTGATATGAGATTTCCATTTCCAGGATGTGCAGACCTCAGGCCTTGCTGCCATTTCACCCACTCATGGTTAACAAGCACATTTGAGTGACATCCTCCTGCAATCCCCTCCCAGACATCAAGGACACCCTCACAGCCAGTCCTTGGAGCTGATGGCACCTCCCTCCTCCCTGGGCGAGGTACACTGGCTCTTCTACAACTGCTTAGGTACTCAAACTAGAGCTCACATTTTAAATTTTCAATAGAAGCAATTATTTTCACCTGTTCTCTGTACAGCATTTAGTATAGGAATGAACTGTTCTGTCAACTGCAGAAACACCAAAAAAAAAAAAAAAAGAAAAAAAAAATTGCCCACATCCACAATTGTAGTATTTGATGAAGGTCATTTCCAAACTGTACAGATAATGATAAACATGCTAGGAAAAGAAATGAAAAACCACCTAAAAGAAAACCTAGGCTGGGCGTGGTGGCTCACGCCTGTAATTCCAGCACTTTGGGAGGCCAAGGTGGGCGGATCATGAGGTCAGGAAATCGAGACCATCCTAGCTAACACGGTGAAACCCCGTCTCTACTAAAAATACAAAAAATTAGCCGGGCATGGTGGCAGGTGCCTGGAGTCCCAGCTACTCGGGAGGCTGAGGCAGGAGAATGGCATGAACCCAGGAGGTGGAGCTTGCAGTGAGCCGAGATCGTGCCACTGCACTCCAGCCTAGGCGACAGGGCGAGACTCCATCTCAAAAAAAAAAGAAAACCTAAACTTGAAAAAAGTTAAAATATACTGCAAAAAATAATACCCCAAGAAAGGATGTGAAACAGTCAGTCTTCAGTTAGAATTTCTGACATGGTACTGGGAACAGTCATCTGTGAAGGTCATGGCTCTACCAGGCCACCATTCTGTCTGGGGCACTGACACTGAGAAGCAGTTTGGGGACAGTTTTCCTTCTTGACAGCAACTTCAAAAACATTCTAGCCTATTTAGTAATTCATTATGGCTCCATCCTCATTAATTATTACCTATGTTGTAATGTCTTCTTACATCTTCACCCTAAAGCCATTCTCTGAGGGATTTCTATTCACACTCCACATAGCAGGGAGGTGGACACTCTTCAGCACTTGCTCCATGCTATCCAAATTGTCCTCATTGTTCTCATATTGGCCAGGCTAGTCTTCTAACTCCTGACCAGCAAGTTCAAACTTGAGAGTCTGGCCTTGATGACATCATCACCCATACCCATTCAAATCTGTCTTGAACCATCCTAGCTTGATTGTAACAACTTCAGGGCCCCTGGATCTTTATTTTTCAATTTTTGGGGGGATGGAGTCTCACTCTGTTGCCCAGGCTGGAGTGCAGTGGTGCAATCTCAGCTCACTGCAACCTCCACCTCCAAAGTTCAAGCGATCCTCCTAACTCTGCCTCCTGAGTAGCTCGAATTACAGGGATCCATCACCATGTGCAGATAAAGTTTTGTGTTTTCTAGTAGAGATGAGACTCCACCATGTCGGCCAGGCTAGTCTTCTAACTCCTGACCTCAAGTGATCCGCCTGCTTTGGCCTACCAAAGTTGGGATTATAGGCATGAGCCATGCATCCAACCGAGGTCCCTGAATCTGACCAAAGCTCTGGCCATTTAAGGATTCGAACAATGGCACTGGTGTTTTCTCTGGTATCACCCTAAAGGTCATCCAAAGGTACACAAATATGAAAAAGTCAGGTTTGGCCGGGCACGGTGGCTCAAGCCTGTAATCCCAGCACTTTGGGAGGCCGAGACGGGCGGATCACGAGGTCAGGAGATCGAGACCATCCTGGCTGACACGGTGAAACCCCGTCTCTACTAAAAATACAAAAAACTAGCCGGGCGTGGTGGCGGGCGCCTGTAGTCCCAGCTACTCGGGAGGCTGAGGCAGGAGAATGGCGTAAACCCAGGAGGAGGAGCTTGCAATGAGCTGAGATCCGGCCACTGCACTCCAGCCTGGGCGACAGAGCGAGACTCCGTCTCAAAAAAAAAAAAAAAAAAAAAAAAAAAAGAAAAAGTCAGGTTTTGTATTAACCCAAAGAGCCACCCCTTAGAGGGAGTCAAGCCCAGGAAAAGCACTGGGCTTGGAGTCAGAATCCCTGCACTGGATGCAGCCCAGCTGCTGGCCTACATATCCATGATGTGTTTGATACCGATTTCCTGACCTCCAAATGGGGATGCATGGGTGCCTCCCCAGCATGGTTGCTCAAGGATTAAATGAGAAACTAGTGCACAATGATTCCATGAATGTTACTCTACTTCCTTCATTAATCTGCAAGTTTATGACTATTAAATGGTACTTTGAAATACTGGTACTCTGAGTTTTTCTTTTAAAAATACAAGCTTTCACCACTAGCAATTTTACTGACATATCCATAGTCTGTTCATCCATCAGTTCTTTGCTTACCAAGTTTAAGAGTTCCCGAAGCATTTCCAATGGAATGTTAAACTCCTTATATGTGACGCCGTTGAAAAGGGGAGAGACAGAGAAACTGGAGCTGATGGTTGAAAAGTAGTACTCAGGCTCTAGGGCAGTCCCATCGGGCAAGCAGGAGGCTGGTGGGAGATAAAGCTGGAAACTCAGCCATGGTCACAGGCAACTAGGGTACTTCCTCAAGCTGACTCCTCTAATAACCAACAAAGGTGCAGATTTTGCTTTTGTTTATATCCCAATTCTCTGCATGTTTTAAAATTAACAACTAAAGGGTAGATTGCAAATCCTTGGGGACTGATGCCCCTCACCTGTGTCTTTCAGGTCAAAGACTCAGATATGATGGTCCTAATATTTCCATCTTAGACGATATAACTTAATATGTGGGAAGTGAAAAAATAATTATACCCTTTTTATTTTTATTTTTATTTTTTTTGAGACAGAGTCTCGCTCTGTTGCCCAGGCTGGAGTGCAGTAGTGCGATCTCAGCTCACTGCAACCTCTGCCTCCTGGGTTCAAGCAATTCTCCTGCCTCAGCCTTCCGAGTAGCTGGAATAACAGATGCCCATCACCACACCCAGGTAATTTTTGTATTTTTAGTAGAGACAGCGTTTCGCCATGTTGACCAGGC
This sequence comes from Theropithecus gelada, assembly GCF_003255815.1. NCBI lineage: Eukaryota > Metazoa > Chordata > Mammalia > Primates > Cercopithecidae > Theropithecus > Theropithecus gelada. The sequence continues at coordinate 33,265,406 of NC_037678.1, read as the reverse complement.
TGGTCTTGAACTCCTGACCTCAAGTGATCCACCTGTCTCAGCCTCCCAAAGTGCTGGGATTACAAGCGTGAGCCACCATGCCCAGCCAAATTATACCTTTTTAAAGGTGAAGAGATATGAAAGCTTGAGGTCTACAGGGCCTGAGATATTTTCCCACCAAAATTAGAATAAAAAATGCACACTACTAGAACTTTCAAAATCAGAGCAAATAAGTGAAATACACCTGTCACTAAAAGACAAATACTGTACGATCCCACTTATTTGAGGAACCCAAATCATACATAGAACGGTAGCTGCCGGCCGGGCGCAGTGGCTCAAGCCTGTAATCCCAGCACTTTGGGAGGCCGAGACGGGCGGAGCACGAGGTCAGGAGATCGAGACCATCCTGGTGAACACGGTGAAACCCCGTCTCTACTAAAAAAATACAAAAACTAGCCGGGCAAGGTGGCGGTTGCCTGTAGTCCCAGCTACTCAGGAGGCTGAGGCAGGAGAATGGCGTAAACCCAGGAGGTGGAGCTTGCAGTGAGCTGAGATCCGGCCACTGCGCTCCAGCCTGGGCGACAGAGCGAGACTCTGTCTCAAAAAAAAAAAAAAAAGAAAAGAAAAAGAACGGTAGCTGTCAGGAACTGGAGGGAGGGGAAATCAGGAATTATTGTTTAATGTATAGTTTCAGTTTCATAAGATGAAAAGAGTTTTTGAGATGAATTGTGGTGATAGTTGCACAATATTATAAATATATTCAATACCACTGAACTATACATTTAAAAATAATTAAGGCCAAGCATGGCGGCTCATGCCTGTAATCCCAGAACTTTCAAAGGCTGAGGTGGGAGTCCAGGAACTCAAGACCAGCCTGGGCAATATAGAGAAATCCTGTCTCTACAAAAAAAACGAAAATTAGCCGGATACGGCAGTGTGCGCCTATAGTCCCAGCTACTCAGGAAGCCGGGGCAGGAGGGCTGCTTGAGCCTGGGAGGTTGAGACTACAGTGGAACTATGAATTTGTCACCGCACTCCAGTCTGGGTAACAGAGTAAAATCCTGTCTTTGAAAAAAAAAAAAAGAGTTAGCAAATTTTATGTTATGTGTATTTTACCACAATAAAAAAATAGAAGGAAAAAAATCAACAAAAATAAAGTCATTCAGTCATTTGACGTTTAATAAATATGAACCCAGGCCCAATGCTGTGGCTCACACATGTAATCCCAGCACTTTGGGAGGCTGAGGTGGGAAGATCGCCTCAGCTCAGGAGTTTAAGACCAGCCTGGGCAACATGACAAGACCCTGTCTCTATATAAACAAATTTTTTTAAAATTAAAATAAAAATATAATAAATAGGAACCCAAAAGCATATAATTGTTTGAAAATCAATTATTTTAAAACTATAATAGAAAACTATAAGGCTGGGCACGGTGGCTCATGCCTGTAATCCCAGCACTTTGGGAGGCTGAGGTGGGCGGATCACAAGGTCAGGAGATCGAGACCACGGTGAAACCCCGTCTCTACTAAAAATACAAAAAATTAGCCGGGCGCGGTGGCGGGTGCCTGTAGTCCCAGCTACTCAGGAGGCTGAAGCAGGAGAACGGCGGGAACTCAGGAGGCGGAGCTTGCAGTGAGCCGAGATTGCCTCACTGCACTCCAGCCTGGGCGACAGAGCGAGACTCCGCCTCAAAAAAAAAAAAAAAAAAAAAAGGAGAGTACATCATGGCCTTCCTAAAATGCCCCAAAGGCAAACAGGTGGCAGAGAGATTTTCAGAGCCTGGAGGAATACATTCTACACTTAAACAAGGAGTTGTCTCTAAGAGGTACGATTCTGAGAGGCTGAAATTAGCCCATATATTCTAACATATATATAGAATGTAACCTGTTACATTCTCACAGATCTAAGAGATGGAAAGCTTCCTACATTTATCTAAGCCCAGATATTCCCTTTTTCCTTCAAAATTCCCTTCACATCTCTCAGAATTGTCTTGAGACATGCTCTTTTAAGAAATAGCATCATTCAAAAATGGAGAGACTATACTGAAGCATGGAATTCTGCCTTCCCCATTTCCTATCCCTTAATCTGGGTCTTACTTCCATCAAGGATGAGGTAGAAGTAATTTTAACATGTGTCTGACATGGCACAGGGTAGTCACATGAATCCAATTTAGTAAATTATGTAAAAGTACTTTGTGAACAGCAGAGCTCTATAAAAAGTAGTAATAGGCTGGGTGTGGTGGCTCACACCTGCAATCCTAGCACTTTGACAGACTGAGGCAGGCTTGAGCCCAGGAGTTCTGGACCAGCCTGGGCAACATGACAAAATCCCATCTCTACAAAAAATGCACAAGTTAGTGGGCATTGTGGAGAGTGCCTACAGTCTTAGCTACTTGGGAGGCTGAGGTGGGAGGATCACTTGAGTCCAGGAGGTTGAAGCTGTGGTGAGCCGTGATGGTGCCACTGCACTCCAGCTAAGGAGGCAGAGTGAGACTCTGTCTCAAAAAAAAAAAAAAAAAAAAAAGGTAGTAATAGTAGTATTACTACATTCTTTAATATTATCTACATACTTAATGTCATTTAAAAAGAATGTCCGGCCAGGTGTGGTGGCTCATGCATGTAATCCTAGCACTCTGGAAGGCTGAAATGGGTGGATCACTTGAGGTAAGGAGTTCGAGACCAGCCTGGCCAACATGGTCAAACCCTGTCTCTACTAAAAACACAAAAATTAGCTGAGCATGGTGGTGTGTGCCTATAGTCCCAGCTACTAGGGAGGCTGAGGCAAAAGAATTGCTTGAACCCAGGAGGCAGGGCCTGCAGTGAGCCGAGATTACGCCATTGCACTCCAGCCTGGACAACAGAGCCAGACACCATCTTGGAAAAAGAAAAGAAATATCCACCATTAGCACTTCCATCTGAAAAGGAACTTTTACAGGTTAAAGTGCAAAAATTCTGATGGCAGGTATATAGGGGTAAGCTATTTTCTGTACTTTTCTCTATATATAAAATATTTGAAAATTAAATTTTAGAAAACTTAAATGAAAACAGAAAATAAATGCCTTCTAAAAGCTTGGCACTCTAGGTCCATCCATGACAACAGAGTTAGTATCAGCATCTTTAATATCACGAGAAGTCACTGTGAGCCTGTTCTCCAAGTACTAGGTCAACATTCTTGAGAGAGGTAAAGCCCACCTTCAAAGTAGTGAAAGGCGGATCCTCCAGGGGAACTGGGAGGGGGCATGCCACGTTCAGGGCTGACCTGAAACACACAACCACAGTTACAGATCAGAAAAGACCAGTGAGACCTCTGTCAGATTTGTCTTAGACTTCAAGTCCTGGTTGAAGCTCATTTCCTTCCTAAAGCCCAACACAGCTACAGCATTCTCTATTACATACTATATCACTAAATTCTTCGTGTTTAGCCATATATTTGACAATTGATTACTGAGTTCAATTGTCCTCAGTGTTTTGTGTTTTTGCCTTTTCTCCATGAGTCAATTATATACTTCTTAAGGGCACCAACTGTCTTCCAGGCAAAATAGAATTTGGCACCCAACTGCTATGAAACACATACTTTATGACTATGAAATCACTTATAAATCTTATGTTGGGGACTAGCCTCAACACCACCCATAGGGTATTTGAAGTTTGGTGGCGACAAAGGAATGAGAAGAGACAAGTTAAGAGTTTATAAAGGTGGCAGCCAGGGGGCCAGAGGAAATCAGAGGCTGCAAAGGCCTAGAGTTTTGTTTTTTACACTATTTATTGAGTACAATCACTTAGATTTAAGAAGCAGATGTTTAGGGTGAAACGGTGAAAGGGAGGCAGTGTGTCATATGTGTCATCTACAGTAGTGGCAGTTTAAATGAATTTTTTTGTGTGTTTAAACAGTATATTTTTAACTTATTGGAGAGTAGTTAAGTGCGAGCGTGCTTAACTAGGAGTCTGTGTGTTTGGCCATATTTTAATGTTTTAAAGGAGTGTTTTTTTTTTTTTTAAACACAGTGTTTACGGATAAGAAAGTAAGTCCTGCTCAGAGTATGGGAACATAACGGCGATAAGAAGGCTTTTTTTTTTTAAAAGGCCTTTTGTGGCTTTTTACACCTTACTGTTTTATATTTTTACGGCCAGTTTATACAGGCTCTCTATAAGCCTTTCCCCCAACATCTTAAGAGGGACAAGACAAGTCTGTATTAAAGAGAATTCTAGTGAAACATTTCACATTACTTAAGTTTACTCCAACTACAAAGAAGAGGGATTTTCTTTGCAGGGGAGCTTAACAGGGTCTTTCTCCTCTGCTCTTTCCCCAGTAGCCCAGGCCCACCTGAGAGATGCTGGACACACTGCTGGTTTTCCTCTTCAGGGTACCCTCCTGACAGACAGTCAGCAGATTGCTGGGGAGGATGGAGCGGAAGTCATTAAAGGAACGCCTTCGAACACCTTCAAGCTCTTCTGGGACACGGAGGGAATGAGGAGGGATTTTTGGAAAGAGCTTTGAGAGGAGAGACTCTTCCATGTTGCTGTAACGCCCAAATGCGCGCGAGATTCCTATCAGGCATGGGATAGCATACTTGCAAAGGTATTCTAGAAGATCAAGTGAAAACATTACAATATGAGAAAGTATCCTGACAGAGTCATACGGTAAGTAGTCATACGGTAAGTACTAACTTGTAACATTGACTAAGATTTCACAATTCACCCACTAGTAACTGTGAAGGTTCAAAATAAGCCACAATAATGAGGTCAACCCCAAGGGCTGGCCAGTGATATCTTCAACCTGTCATTAATAACTTCAGACTATGTCTTCAACACACCCAGCTGCCCTCTTTGGAAGGTCTTCATCTATTCATGGCACATCCAAATCAATAACATAGCTAGGTCATATTATCAAGTACCTTGACTCTAGTTAATACATTTATTCCTCTTAGAAGCATATCGGTAGCCTTACAATACAGAAAAAATGACCTTTGGAAGTCAACTAATCTACCCACAGATGTTACAAGTGAAGAAACTGGGGCCCATAAGGGTGAAGTTACTTGTCCAAGGTGACCCAGCATCTATATAGCAGAGCAATGCACATGACCCCACGTGGCCTCTGAGGATACTTACACACAACAAATCAAACTAAAATAGGAAGGTTTTCTCCCATCATATACATTAGGTACCCAACAACAGAAAAGACTGGAGAAAAGCAAGCGAAAGAGTAACCACAAAACCATTTTAAGAAAAACGTTAAGGATACTTGTACCTTTGTCTTGAATCTCCAAGGCCTGGCACATCCCCAAGAGGACATGCAAAACCTGCAAAAGCGCTTCTAAAATCTGCAATAGTCAAGGAAACAAGAAAACAAACAAACATAAACAAAATTAGGTAAATATCACAAAACTAAGTCAAAATTAGAAGGTACTTCAGACATTATCTTAACCAGCCCCATATCTGATACATCCCTCCACAATGACCGTGCCAACTGGCCAACCAGCTGACTTTCCAGGGACAAAACCCTCACTCTCTGGGCTGGTTCAGAGTTCCTCCCAACACTGGGCCAATGTTGTCCTCCTGGGGCTTGTACCTACCAGCCCTTCGGGCTACTTTTTCCTCTATTAACATATTCTGTAAACAGGTATGGCTAATTTCTTATATTTTTAGTACAGATGGGGTTTTACCATATTAGCCAGGCTGGTCTCAAACTCCTGACCTCAGGTGATCCACCTGCCTCAGCCTCCCAAAGTGCTGGGATACAGGCGTGAGCCACCACATCCAGCCCATAATTTTTTAAGTTAAGAATTGTTTTTTGTCCTGGCGGGATGGCTCATGTCTAAAATCCCAGCTCTTTGGGAGGCTGAAGCAGGTGGATTAGTTGAACTCAAGAGTTCAAGACCAGCCTGGGCAAAGTATCGAAACCCTGTCTCTACAAAATATACAAAAATTAGCCAGGTGTGGTGGTGCGTGCCTGTGGTCCCAAATACTCAGGAGGCTGAGGTGTGAGGGTCACTTGAGCCCGGAGGGCTGAGGATGGAGTGAGCCAAGATCAGTGCAGGGGTTCAATCATAGCTCATTGGAGCCTCAAACTCCTGGACTCAAGCAATCCTCCTGCCTCAGCTTCCTGAGTAGCTGGGATTACAGGCATGTGTCACTATGCCCAGCTAATTTTTATTTTTATTTTTGTAGGGATGGGTTTCGCTATGTTGCCCAAACTGGTCTCAAACTCCTGGGCTCAAGTGATCCTCCTGCCTCACCCTCCCAGAACTTGGGATTACAGGCGTGAGCCACCATGCATAATAACGAGCTTATAAATGAGGAAGATACCTAAGTCTTTTTTCGCACCTGCTTCTCCTAAACTATGTAATCTTTACCAACGTAGTTGGTATTTTTTATCTTTCATGTATTCCTACAAAAACTCATGGTATTAGTTTTAGCTCATTGTACAAATTCTGTGATTCCCAGCTTTGTGCCTTCTACAAATGAAATCAACTTGCTTTCCAGATCTTAATTCACAGCACTAGCTTGTTTTGCTCCAATGATAGGAGGGTCTTGCTGGGCCGATACCTCACTGATAACCCTTTGGGACAGTCCTTCAGGCAGTTCTGCAAACCCTCCAAACCATTTGGCCCTCAGCCCATATAATTGGTCCAGGATGTCTGGAAAGGTGCTTGTCTAAAGCCTTTATGAAGATCCACTAGACTGCAACAACTTCATTTCTCTCAACCACTCTTCTTAGAAAACCCAGGCAAAGAAAAAATGAAGTTGGTGTGACATGACTTGTTCATAACCAAGTCAAATCTCTTACATTTTCCTAATATTAAACAATGCTGAATACTCTATGAAAGCCTGAAAAGCAATACTTTTTCCATTTTATTTATTTATTTTATTTTATTTATTTATTTATTTATTTTGAGACCGAGTCTCATTCTGTTGCCCAGGCTGGAGTGCAGTGGCATGATCTCAGCTCGCTGCAACCTCTGCCTCCCGGGTTCAAGTGATTCTCATGCCTCAGCCTCCTGAGCAGCTGGGATTACAGGCTCCTGCCACCATACCTGGCTAATTTTTGCATTTTTAGTAGAGACAGGGTTTCCCCCTGTTGGCCAGGCTGGTCTCAAACTCCTGACCTCAGTGATCCACCTGCCTCAGCATCCCAAAGTGCTGGGATTATAGGCCTGAGCCACCACACCCACCCACATTTTCCATTTTATATGTTAAAGTCATGTTATCACCTCTGGTGTTGACCTCTTTATTCTGATAAATTATATTAACAGAAAAGCCTTTAATGTTCAACTTTTAAATAAAAACACATAATTCTAACATATTTAATTACATCTTTAGCCAACCTACAAATAAATGAAGAATCTAAATTAGTCAAAATACATCACTAACTGGGAACATTTAGAATGCAGACAAGCAACCAGGCACTGCTTGGAAGAACCTAGAATACCAGCATACAAAAACTAACTTTCTAAGCGATAAATCTAAGAAGTTGTATGATTATATTCTTTGCTTAAAGAAGAGGAAAGTATGAAATACATGTTTGTAACATTTCTATCAAAATTAACAAAATCTAAAGAAAGTCTGTGCCCTTAAAGATAAAAGCTTCAGCTACCTAGAAGATTCTCTTCTAGCTGGGCACAGTGGCTCACACCTATAATCCCAGCATTCTGGGAGGTCAAGGCAGGAGGATCGCTTGAGGCCCGGAGTTCAAGACCAGCCTGGGCAACGTGGCCAAATCTCGTCTCTACAAAAAATACAAAACAAATTAGCTGGCGTGATGGTGCACGCCTATAGTCTCAGCTTCTTGGGAGTCTGAGGAGGGAGGCTGGCTTGAGGAGGAAGGTGGAGGTTGCAGTGAGACAAGGTCACGCCACTGCACTCCAGCCTGGATGACAGAGCAAGACTCTGTCTCAAAAAAACAAAAGAAAAGAAAATGATCTTCTATGAATGACTTCAATCCCCAACAAAGAGCAAGAAAAATGAGCTGCCTCTGCCTTTTTCTGCCGCCTACCTTACACGACTTTCTGAAAAGCTGAAAGGGACAGTGCTGCTCATGTCTCTGCAGCGCCTGCCCTTCATTAGAAAAAAGAAAAAGAAAAAAAAAGTTGAATGAGATAAGACTCATGAGATCCTAAAGAGTACTGAAAGACCTAAACATGTCTTAGGTCTGCTATGAACAGGATGAAACAGATAAATATCAAAAAGCAATCTGGTCACATTTCACATTTTTAAAATCTTTCATCACTTTGGGACTCTATTCAATCTAATAGAAATGCACACCAAATCAACACATGCTTACCTCATCCCTGAGTGAAGGATCCCTATAGGCCACATCAGACAGCAGAGTTACCAAGCAGAAGCTGAAGCTCTCTGCAACTGGGAGGGCACCTGGAAGATGTAAAAACAGTAATCAGATAACCAGGAACCAGATACTGGGTCACACCTCTGGCCATCCAACTCAGTATGTTCCCTCTCACCATGACCTGCCAAGGGACCAGTTTACAGCAGCTCCCCTCCTTGAGACAAGTCTCAAAAGAACAGCTATGGGCCCAATGAGTTTGTTGAGAAACACCCCTACCTTTCCTTTATGTAAATGTTTTGGTTCAATAAACTTAAATGTTTCCTGAGCCAATAGCTAGTGTGAGATAACAGAGCCTTTCAACATGACGGATTCAACTTTTTATTCCCTAAGTAAATGTGAGAAATCACAAAAAAATTAAAAAATAATAATAATAAAATTAAAAAAAAAACACACTTGGCTGGGCGAAGTAGCTCACACCTATAATCCCAGCACTTCTGCGGGGCCAAGGCAGAGAGATCACCTGAGGTCAGGAGTTCGAGACCAGCCTGGCCAACCTGGTGAAACCCCGTCTCTACTAAAAATACAAAAATCAGCTGGGTGTGGTGGCGTACACCTATCCCAGCCACTTGGGAGGCTGAGGCAGGAGAATCGCTTGAAGCCAGGAGGTGGAGGTTGCAGTGAGCTGAGATCGCACCACTGTACTCCAGCCTGGGTGACAGAATGAGTTATCTCAAAAATAGAAAATTAATCAATTTTGAATATGGAATATTGAATTAAGGACAAAAGAGTATCCATTATTTAATGGATATATTCATAGTACATGACAGAAGACTTACATTTCTACTCCAACACCTAAAATTTTAAAGGGCAGCTCTAGGCTATTCTTAAACTTGAATATGCCCATGCCCAGCCTAAAATTTGACTTTTTAGTAATGATGCTCTATTTAATTTGTAGTCTATCAAATTGCACGACAGACTGGGTGCGGTGGCTCACACCTATAGTGCTACCACTTTAGGAGGCCGAGGAAGGCAGACCACTTGAGGCCAGGAGTTCAAGACCAGCCCAGCCAACATGGCAAAATTCTGTCTCTACCGAAGATACAAAAATTAGCCAGGCATGGTGGTGCATGCCTGTAATCCCAGGTACTGGGGAGGCTGAGGCACGAGAATCGCTTGAACCCAGGAGGTGGAGGTTGCAGTGAACCGAGGTCAGGCCACTGCACTCCAGCTTGGAGTGCAGACAGAGTGACACTCTGTCTCAAAGTCACTCTGTCTCAAAACACAAAAAAGAAACAAAATCCTAACAAATTGCAGGGTACATGCATAATTTGGGATCTGTCAGTTTTAGGCATGTTACCAGAAATGATGAAAACCCAAAGGTCAAGAGGAATATAGGCACAAACAGAATGTTTTTTAATTTTTATTTCGGGTTCAGGGGTACATGTGCAGTTTTGTTATACGGGTAAACTGCATGTTACGGGGATTTGGTGTACAGATTATTTCATCATCCCCGTAGTAAGTACAGTACCCAAAAAGTAGTTTTCCCGGCCGGGCGCGGTGGCTCAAGCCTGTAATCCCAGCACTTTGGGAGGCCGAGACGGGCGGATCACAAGGTCAAGAGATTGTGACCATCCTGGCTAACGCGGTGAAACCCCGTCTCTACTAAAAAAAAATACAAAAAACTAGCCGGGCAAGGTGGCGGGCGCCTGTAGTCCCAGCTACTAGAGAGGCTGAGGCAGGAGAATGGCGCAAACCCGGGAGGTGGAGCTTGCAGTGAGCTGAGATCCGGCCACTGCACTCCAGGCTGGGCGACAGAGCGAGACTCCGTCTCAAAAAAAAAAAGTAGTTTTCCCATCCTCACCCTCCTCCTACTCTCCACTCTTAAGTAGGCCTCAGTGTCTGCTGTTCCCTTCTGTATTCATATGTACTCGATGTTTAGATCTCACTTATAAGTGAGAACATGCAGCGTCTGGTTTCCTGTTCCTGTGCTAATTCTCCCATAATGGTCTCCAGCTCCATCCATGTTGCTGCAAAAGACATGATCTCGGCCGGGCACAGTGGCCTCACACTTGTAATCCCGGCACTTTGGAAGGCTGAGGCAGGCAAATCACTTGAGGCCAGGAGTTCGAGACCAGCCAAGCCAACATGGCAAACCCCATCTCAGCTATAAATCTTAAAAATTAGCTGGGCGTAGTGGCACATGCCTATAATCCCAGCTACTTGGGAGGCTGAGACACAAGAACCGCTTGAACCTGGGAGGCAGAGGTTGCAGTGAGCAGAGATCGCACCACTGTACTCCAGGCTGGGTGACACAGCGAGACTCTGTCTCAAAAAAAGATAAAATAAAAAATAAAAGGACAGGATCTTTTTTTTTTTTTTTTTTTTTTTGAGACGGAGTCTCACTCTGTCGCCCAGGCTGGAGTGCAGTGGCCAGATCTCAGCTCACTGCAAGCTCCGCCTCCCGGGTTTACGCCATTCTCCTGGTTCAGCCTCCCGAGTAGCTGGGACTACAGGCGCCCGCCACCATGCCCGGCTAGTTTTTTGTATTTTTAGTAGAGACGGGGTTTCACCGTGTTAGCCAGGATGGTCTCGATCTCCTGACCTCGTGATCCGCCCGTCTCGGCCTCCCAAAGTGCTGGGATTACAGGCTTGAGCCACCGCGCCCGGCTGATCTTGTTCTTTTTTAATGGCTACACAGTACTCCATGGTACACATACCACATTTTCTTTATCTAGTCTTCCATTGACGGGCATTTAGGTTGATTCCTTATCTTTGTTACTGTGAATATTGCTGTAATAAACATACTTATGCATGTATCTTTACAGCAGGATGATTTACATTCCTTTGAGTATGTACCCAATAATGGGATTGCTGGGTCAAATGGTAATTCTGTTTTAAGTTCTTTCAGAAATTGCCAAACTGCATTCCACAATGGCTGAACTAATTTATATTCACATCAGCAGTGTACAAGTGTTCCCTTTTTTCCACAATCTCACCAGCATCTGTTATTTCTTGACTTTCTAATAATAGCCATTCTGACTGGTGTGAGATGGTATCTCATTGCAATTTTGATTTGCATTTCTCTGATTATTAGCATCTGATGATGAGCATATTTTTCATATATTTATTGGCCACTTGTACGTCTTCTTTTGAAAAGTGTCTATTTGTCCTTCGCTCACCTTTTAATGGGGTTGTTTTTTGCTTGTAAATTTAAGTTCCTCATAGATTCTGGACATTAGACCTTTGCATAGTTTGCAAATATTCTCTTTCATTCTTTTTTTTTTTTTTTCGAGATGGAGTCTTGCTCTGTTGTTGCCCAGGCTGGAGTGCAGTGGCATGTCTTGGTTCACTGCAACCTCCACCTCCTGGGTTCAAACGATTCTTCTGCCTCAGCCTTCCGAGTAGCTGGGACTACAGGCACACACCACCATGCTCGGCTAATTTTTGTATTTTTTAGTGGAGATGGAGTTTCACCATATTGGCCAGGCTGGCCTTGAACTCCTGACCTCGTGATCCCCCTGCCTCGGCCTCCCGAAGTGCTGGGATTACAGGCATAAGCCACCGTGCCCGGCTGACCCAGACTAGTCTTAAACTCCTGAACGCAAACGATCTGCCCACTTCGGCCTCCCAAAGAGCTAGAATTACAGGAGTGAGCCACCATACCGGCCAATTTATTCCGTTTCCAAAGGTGCAAAGTTTAACTGCAACTTAGAAACAAAGTGATGAAACCATTTACAGTGAACATTGCTGTTGCGTCCCCAACCTCCATCTCACCCTTTTTGAGCAGCAGCAGTATAATCTGGAAAACTGACCTCACTCCAGGAGTGAGCCTATAAATTCTAAGGGTAACAGTGACTGATTTGGGGATGGGCAGGTGACCGAATTCTGGCCAATGAGACATGAGAAAAGGTTCTTGAAGGTCTCAACAAGAATGAGCAAGAATGCTCAGTCTCAGAAGAATGCAAGGGAAAGCTGGCCTGCCCAGGCCCACCTTCTCCCCAACTCATCCATGGGCTGTGGCCAACACATGGATGTAAGCTCAGCCCACAATGCTGCAGGCAGTTAGTTGTTTCACAGCCAGAAGTGAGACAAGACGCATCTGATGTATCAGTATGAATAAACACTTGATCCTACAGACACTGAACATGTATATTTTCTTTTATATTCAGGGAAAACATTATATACTATTACCTCTGCCTTTCCGAGCTGTGCTTTCTTCTACCCAATACACTTTTGGAAGACCTTTGAGAAGTCGCAGAAGGTAAGGAACCACACAATCTTTGTGCTAAAAAATAAGAAGAAGAAGAATAAATTAGATTTAATAAAATAAGTGATTGGTAGCTTTTTAGCCCAGATTAAGCCCAAAGCAAAGCATATCCACATCCTAATCATCTCAGAGATTCTCCAAGGATAATGTAAAGAGCATGTAAATTCACATGGCATCACTCCATTCCTGTTTTCACACTGCAGAGTCCAGAGGCTGTCCCATCAACCTGTACCACAGGAGCCTAAGGAAGGGTTCACACCTGCCTTCTGGAGCAGAGGGTCCAGCCTGCTCAGGCCTCCTCTGGGGGTTGGGCATCTCCAGAAGGTACATGTGTGTACGCACTCAAAGCTGTCTTCAGTGAGAATGGTTTAGACCCCCAAAATCCATCCAAGAGCCCCAGAATAAGATCCTAGGGATGGAGAGAAGCTCATAGTGTGGGCATCTCAACTAGGTGATGCTTTTTTCTGTTCATGTCCCTTGTCCATATTCCTTGCTTTTTTTTTTTTTATTTTCTACTTCATGTTTCCTCTTGCTCTTCTCAAGTTGAGCATCAGACTTTATAGCCAACATTAGCCCAGTGAAAAATTTTACTTTCCTCTAATTTCTGAACTAGCCAATCAACACCAATATGCAGCTTCATAATCTTCCATCATTAGCTTTTGGAGCTATTTCCCTAATTACAGCTGTTCCAGTTAAGGATTAGTTGTGCTCCAGAGAAGAAGTGTGCTCCAGAGAAGAGGGGTACTATTTGACGTTTTGAAATGCTGACAAACTACGTGGTAGTTTTAAAAACATGGCTGCAGCCAGGCACAGTGGCTCACACCCGTAATCCTAGCACTTTGGGGGACCCAGGTGGGTGGATCACTTGAGCCCAGGAATTCGAGACCTGGCTGGCCAACATGGCAAAACCACGTCTCTACTAAAAATACAAGTATTAGCTGGGTGCAGTGGCACATTCCTGTAGTCCCAGCTACTCGGGAGGCTGAGGTGGGAGGATTGCTTGAGCATGGGAGGTGAAGGCTTCAGTAAGTCAAGATTCTGCCACTGCACTCCAGCCTGGGCGAGAGTGAAATCCTGTCTCAAAAAAAAAATTAAAACATAAAAACATGGCAGACAGTGGCCGGGCATGGTGGCTCACACCTGTAATCCCAGCACTTTGGGAGGCCAAGGTGGGCAAATCATGAAGTCAGGAGATCGAGACTATCCTGGCTAACACGGTGAAACCCCATCTCTACTGAAAACACAAAAAATTAGCCGGGCATGGTTGTGGGCACCTGCACCTGTAGTCCCGGCTACTGGGGAGGCTGAGGCATGAGAATGGCATAAGTAAACACGGGAGGCGGAGCTTGCAGTGAGCCTAGATGGTGCCACTGCACTCCAGCCTGGGCGACACAGGGAGACTCTGTCTCAGAAAAATAAAACAAAACAAAATATAACATGGCAGAAAGCACGCAGCTTCCACCTGGCTCTTTTTTAGGACATTTGTCCTGGAACCTAGACACTATACTATGATAAGACCCATGAATGAGACTTCAGGTGATTCCAGCCCCCAGCTTTTGAGCCACCCAACTGACGCTAAATGGAGTCAATTGAGCCCTGTTTAAATTGCAGATTCATGAATCAAAGAAAACAATGTATTAAGCACTAAGTTTGGGGGGAGCTTGTTATACCATAACAGATAACCAAAAACAAAGAACTTTATCAAAAACAAAACAGTTTTTTCTCTAGACCATAAAAAGGAACTGGCTAAGACATCAGTTGAGGATCCTAGTGTACTGACAGGAACAAAACTCCATAAGGCCTGAACCACATGGCCTCCTGCAGAGGAAGTGGCTCCAGGTGGCTCTTTTCTATATAAACTATGATGACATTAGCAGTACAGGGTGAGTAAAACCACCTCAGCTCCTCTGGCCACAGCTGCTACCATGGCAGCCCACTGCTGGGACCGGAAGGAGGTTAATGCACAGCCCATCCTAGAGGGAAGCAAGGAATATAAGCACCAGGTAAACCAAGGTGGTCCCTAGGGCTTTCTCAGGGGGCTGGCAAAGCATGCTAGGCTTCTCTCCTAGTATATATGAGGCCAGTGGGCTGCCCTGGACATACAGCAAACTCTATGGTCCAAGGGACAATGTCACATGCCACCTGGGACCCTGCTAGTCCTTACCCAGAACCTGAATGACACCAAAAGTAACTTGTGCTCATCTATTCGTTGTCATCTTAAGAAGTCTAATACAAGTACAATACTTTCAGGACTTACAAGTAAATCTATAAAGAAATGTGTTTGTCAAAGATATTATCAAGTAATCCACATTTGAACAATAATAGTTTCTTAAATTTTTTTTTTTAATTCTTTTTTGCCCTTTATAATTCATTTTATATTTATGTAGGATGTGGTAAACAGAAAAAGTAAAAATGGTTTTCTTTCTTTTCACGTTTATAAATAAACAGGTAGGCTGGGTACGGTTGCACGTGCCTGTAATTCCAGCACTTTGGGAGGCCTAGGCATGAGGATCACTTGAGACCAGGGTTGGAGAACAACCTAGCATATGGAGATAACCTATGGGCAACATAGCAAGACTCTCATTTCTACAGAAAATTTAAAAATCATACCCATGACTATAAACCCAGCTGCTCAGGAGGCTGAGATGGGAGAATCCCTTGAGCCCAGGAGTTCAAGGCTGCATTAAATAATGACTGTGCCACTGCACTCCAGCCTAGGCGATAGAGTGACACTCTGTTTCTAAGAATAAATAAACAAATACATAGCAGAAGAAAAGCCAAAATGCAGCTTATGTATCTAATTTTGGTTTTTTATGTAACCTTGATCAGGTAACCTATTTAATTACTAAAATACTGCTCTATAATTAAAATTCTTATTTTTTTCAAATGTATAAATATTGTCAAAATATTAACGCTTATTAGAGCAAAATTTCCAGGAGACGGAAGCAACCTTTCCTAGATAAATATTCAAATGTCTAACATCTTTATTTACCTAACACAGCATAATTAACTTGGAATTTAGAAATAGTATCTAGTAATGATAAAAATAGATAAATAAAAGATTCAATATCCAATGATCAATCGTTTGTTTCAATTAGCTTTGATAAATATAAAAATATAGTCTCAAAAAACAAACAAACAAAAACAAAAAAAAATACACACACAAAACAGTCACATTATTTTTTCGTTGGAGCTACAGGGCTAGTTTTTAAGTCCTTATTAAAAGGTACATTGAGACCAGGCATGATGGCTCACTCGTGGTTCATGCTTGTAATCCTAACACTTTGGGAGGCAGAGGCGGGCAGATCACCTGAGGTCAAGAGCTTAAGACCAGCCTGCCGAACATGGAGAAACCCCGTCTCTACTAAAAATACAAAAAAATGAGCCGGGAGTGGTGGCTGGCACCCGTAATCCCAGCTATTCAGGAGGTTGAGGCAGGAGAATCACTTGAACCCTGGAGGCGGGGGTTGCAGTGAACCAACACTGCACCACTGCACTCCAGCCTGGGCAACAGAGCAAGACTCCATCTCAAAGACAAAAAAAGAAGATACAATGATACATACTCTACAAGTTTATATACATAATCACAATTTTGAAAAAGACATTATATCAAAATTACCTAAAATGATTTTGTCCTTTTGGAAGGAGAAATACAGTACCCCTGAGTCTGAATGATGAGCATTTTACCTGAGCTTGAAAACCAAACCTACCCTGGAAGGCATACAATTACTTCTCAAACCATTTTGACTTACTCTGTGGCACATAATAACAAACAAACAAAAACCACTTTTTTTACAACATAATATATACACATAATTCCAAAAAACTCAAATTTTCTAAGAAGGTTTACATTTGGAAGTCTCATTTCCACCTTGTCCTACCCTCCTCACTAACTGCTTTAATTAGGTTCAAATGTATTCTTCTAGTAATGTTTTAGGTAAATATAAGCAGATACAAACTTAAATGCTCACTACACCCCTATTTACAATGAAGAAACTTTTAATTTCATGAAGACTTACCTGAAGATCAGATTCAATCAGAAAAATGCCCAATGCAATCACTGCATCTCTCCGTCTTTCATCTAACTGGAAGATCCCATGGAAATCCACTGGACACATGCAAAGAAGCTTTTGGACCTAGAAAGTAAGACCCCCCAAAAACAGCTCCAGAAAACAGAAAACCACATTCAAAGTAAAGCAAGCTGAGTACAGTGTCACATGCCTGTAGTCCCAGCTATTTAGGAGGCTGAGGTGGGAGGATAGCTTGAGTTGGGAGTTTGAGACTAGCCTGGCCAACACAGTGAGACCCTATCTCTTAAATAAATAAAAATAAAAAATAGGCCAGATGCAGTGGCTCACACCTGTAATCCCAACCCTTTGGGAGGCCAAGACAGGTGGATTACCTGAGGTCAGGAGCTCGAGACCAGCCTGGCCAACATGGTGAAACCCCGTCTCTACTAAAAATACAAAAATTAGCCAGGCGTGGTGGCATGCGCCTGTCGTCCCAGCTAGTCGGAAGGCTGAGGCAGAAGAATCACTTGAACCCAGGAGACAGAGGTTGCAGTGAGCCAAGATCGTGCCACTGCACTCCAGCCTGGGTGACACAGCAAGACTCTGTCTCAAAAACAAACAAACATACAAAAAACAAACAAAAAAACACTACCATAAACCCCAAAGAGTCCATGTAACCAATAAGTCATAATTTTTTTTTAGTTAAAAGATCACAGGACATCTCCAGCTGCTGAAACGATTGTACACATGCCCCTCAAAACACATAAACTCTGAGTAATATGAGCTAAGGGTTAAAACTATATATACTCAGAGGGGGTAAGACACAATGGCTAAAGTTTGCATTTTGGTGTTAGGACAGTCTAAGTGGGTGTCCCCACCTCCTGACCACAAACAGGTTACCTAAACCAACCTGCAGTAACAATGCCTCACTGACGCTTTTAAAAAATCAAATGTGGCCGGGCGCAGTGGCTCACACCTGTAATTCCAGCATTTTGGGAGGCCGAGGCGGATAGATCATGAGGTCAGAAGTTTGAGACCAGCCTGGCCAATATGGTGAAACCCCGTTTCTACTAAATACAAAAAGTAGCCGGGCATGGCGGCGAGCACCTGTAATCCCAACTACTCGGGAGGCTGAGGCAGGAGAATTGCCTGAACCCAGAAGGTGGAGGTTGCAGTGAGCTGAGATAGCACCACTGCACTCTCCAGCCTGGGCGACAGAAGGAGACTCCGTCTCAAAAAAAAAATAAAAAAAAAAAAAAAAAAAAAAAAAAACCGGCCAGGTACGGTGGCTCAAGCCTGTAATCCCAGCACTTTGGGAGGCCAAGACAGGCAGATCATGAGGTCAGGAGATCGAGATCATCCTGGTGAACACGGTGAAACCTCGTCTCTACCAAAAAAATACAAAAAAATACAAAAAACTAGCAGGGCAAGGTGGTGGGCGCCTGTAGTCCCAGCTACTCGGGAGGCTGAGGCAGGACAATGGCGTAAACCAGGGAGGCGGAGCTTGCAGTGAGCTGAGATCCCGCCACTGCACTCCAGCCTGGGCAACAGAGCGAGACTCTGTCTCAAAAAAAAAAAAAAAAAAAAAAATTCAAATGTGTGAATCAGCTAGGACTGAACACAGCACATATTAAGTGCCCAATAAACATTATCTATTGTTACTGCATATGCTATAATAGTGGCCAGTGGAAGGCAAAAGCAGGCAATGAGATTCAAAGAATGCTGACTAATGAGTCAACACTGAAGCAGAGGGAAGAAGTGGCCCTATCAAAGCCTATGTACTTTGCTCTGTCCTGTGCAATACTTTATCAATACCCTGTACTAAAACACAGAAGATACACTCCACTACAAACCTGGCAGATGAAACTAATGTGCTAGAAGACAGCACAGAGACTTGAAAAATCGTCAAAACTGGCATAACATCATTATTTCTCCAACAATAGTGCCTGAAAGATAACTTTTGATAATGTGATCAGGGAGGACCTCTCTAAGATGGTTCCTCAAATTGGGATCTGATCAAGGAAGCCAGGACAGGAAAGGCTGCTGCTGCAGCAGCACAGTGAAAAAGAGGAAGCAAGGAGGCCCAGGAGTTCAGGCCTAGGCAGAGAAGGTCCCCAGAGGGCCCCACAGGCCAGGTCAGAAGCCCGAATTGTACACTAATAACAAATACATGGAGGCCTTAGGGCATCAAGTTTAGAACTGAAATCTAGAAGAATCCCTCTGGCTGATGCACAGAAAATGGATTTTGGAGGACAAGAGTGAAAACAGAGAGACAGGTGAGGAGAGCCCTGCAGTAGCCGAGGCAAAGATGGTAGCATGGTAACAATCGACGAGTACAGACAGAAACAGACCAGTTCAGGATATGTTTTGGAGGAAGAGTTAACAGGGCTTGATGATGGAGAGGATATGTAAGCAAGGGAAAGATTACTTTAGCTGCCTCTTTACCACACTAGAAAGTACCCAGGCTAGGTGCATGGCTCATGCCTGTAATCCCAGCACTTTGGAAGGCTGAGGCAGGAGGATCACTTGAGCCCAGGAGTTTGAGACGAGCCTGGGCAACATAGTAAGACCCTGTCTCTACAAAAAAATGACAAAATTAATCAGCTATTGTCAGAGGTGTGTGAACCAGAGCAACTCCATCCTGAATAGGGGCTGGGTAAAATGAGGCTGAGACCTACTGGGCTACATTCCCAGACAGTTCAGGCGTTCTAAGTCACAGGGTGAGACAGGAGGTCAGCACAAGATACAAGTCATAAAGACCTTGCTGACAAAACAGGCTGCAGTAAAGAAGCCCGCTAAAACCACCAAAACCAAGATGACTGGTCTCGAGCTCCTGATCTCAGGTGATCCACCTACCTCGGCCTCCCAGAGTGCTGAGATTACAGGCATGAGCCACCGCGCCCAGCCACCAAGGCTTTCTTTTTCACATACAGCATAAGAATGGATTTCCTCTCTCAGGCCAGGTGCTCTGGGTTGGGCTCTAACAATATCCCAGGATCAGAATTCAGCATCATCAATACAGTTTAGCCATACTGCCAGGGCAGGTGTCACCCTACCAGTAGAAAGAACTGAAGGCAGCATTTTTTACCATCCTCAATTCCTCTAGACTGCCAGGACCTCCTCTCCTTCAAATGCCCAGAGGGGCTCTGGGGTACTCTGACTTCAGACCTTCCTCCCCTATCTCCATCCAACTAAAAACATTTAAATAGAAATCATCTGTGACCATTCAGAAATTACTCTAAAAGCTAGGCACAGCTTTAAATGTGAAGCAAAGATACCAAAAAGAACAACTACCTCAGAGACCCATGTAATGATTCCATGATTTAAGCACTACACTGGCACGCCGTGTTTAGGCAGAATAATGGCACCTCAAAGATGTCCACACCCTCAATCCCCCGGAATCTGTGAATATGTTACTTTACATGGCAAAAGAGACCTTCCAGATGTAATTAAATTAAGAACCTTGAAAAGGAGGGATTATCCCGGATTATTTAGATAGGCCCAGGGCAATCGCAAAGGTCATTAAAAGGAGAAGAGATAGACAGAAGAAGGGGTCAGAGTGATGTGAGATGGGGGCTTGGCCAACCATTGCTCCCTTTGAAGATGAAGGAAGGGGCCAGGAATCAAGGAATGTGGGCAGCTCTAGGAGCTGTAAAAGGCTTGGAAATGATGGCTGGGTGCAGTGGCTCATACCTGTAATCCCAGCACTTCGGGAGGCCGAAGTGGGCAGATCACCTGAGGTTAGGAGTTCAAGACCAGCCTGGCCAACATGGTGAAATCCCATCTCTACTAAAAATACAAAAATTAGCCAGGCATGGTGGTAAGCCCCGTGGCAGGCACCTGTAGTCCCAGCTACTCAGAAGGCTGAGGCAGGAGAATTGCTTGAACCCAGGAGGTAGAGGTTGCAGTGAGCTGAGATTGTGCCACTGCACTCCAGCCTGGGCAACAGAGCAAGACTCCATCTCAAAATATATATATATTTTTTAAAAAATGAAAAAGGCTTGGAAATGAGTTCTCCCCTACGGTCTCTAGAAAGATATACAGCCCTGCCATCACCTTGATTTTAGTCCAGTGAAACATAGGTTGGGCTTCTATCTACAGAACTGTAAAATTATAAATGTATGTTATTCTAACAACAAGTCTGTTGCAATTTATTTACAGTAGTAATAGGAAACTAATGTAATTGGTCACAGGTAATTAAACAAAACTCAAAGCCTGTTGGACTGCCTATAAAGAAAAGTATCAAACTGAATAATCAGATTACAGGCAAGAGGCGGGGCACAGTGGCTCACACCTGTAATCCCAGCACTTTGGGAGGTCGAGGCAGTCGGATCACATGAGGCCAGGAGTTCCAGACTATCCTGGCCAAAATGGCAAAACTCCATCTCTACTAAAAATACGAAAATTAGCTGGGTGTGGTGGCCAGGGCCTACCCAGCTACTCGGGAGGCTGAGGCACAAGAATTGCTTGAACCCGGGAGCCAAAGATAACAGTGAGACGAGATCGTGCCACTGCACTCCAGGCTGGGCCACAGAGCAAGACTCTGTCTCAAAAAAAAAAAAAAAAAAAATTACAGACAATATTTATTTCCTTCTTTATTCTTTTCTGTGTTTACCATATTTCTATTAAAAATATTGATAACTTTAAAATCAGAAAAAAATACAGGCAGGCATGGTGGCTGACGCCTGTAATCCCAGCAGTTTGGGAGGCTGAGGTGGGAGGGCTGCTTGAGCCCAGAAGGTCAAGACCAGGCTATGCAACATGGCGAGACCCTGTCTCTACAAAAAATTTAAAAACTAGCCAGGTGTGGTGGCATGCCCCTGTAGTCCTAGATGCTCAGGAGGCCAAGGAGGGAAGATTGCTAGAGGATTGCATGAGCCCAGGAGGTTGAGGCTGCAGTGAACTGTGATCACACTACCGCACTCCAGCTTGGGTGACAAAGCAAGACCCTATCTCCAAACAAAAAAAGAAAAAGAAAAGAAATACAGAATATACACAAGTTCAGGTGCTCCACTGATATGCTTACCTGAACTGCAGGCCTGAGGATCACTGACAACTCCCAAACATATGAAGAAGTGTAGGTATAGGGCTGGGAGAGGTTGCAGATGCAACCAGTAAATGTCCACTTTCAGGCAGGCCATGTGTTATTCTATCCCTGTTTTACAGGTTAGGCAACTAGGTCCAGATAAGTTAAGTGCATCTG
This sequence comes from Theropithecus gelada, assembly GCF_003255815.1. Taxonomy (NCBI): domain Eukaryota; kingdom Metazoa; phylum Chordata; class Mammalia; order Primates; family Cercopithecidae; genus Theropithecus; species Theropithecus gelada. The sequence continues at coordinate 33,243,664 of NC_037678.1, read as the reverse complement.
AGGCAACAGGCTCCTAACCAGACCTTCCTTCTTATTTTGTCTCTTCCTACTTCAATATTTCCACTTCTGGTTCATATACTTTCAATGGTTCCCCATTGCCCAATGAACCCTCGGTGCACACTCCCAGTCCCAAAACTTCTCTCATAAACCCAGGCCGCTACGTATCAACTCTCATTTCTCCCTGCCTGGCCTTTTCCATGGTTTTGACCCATCTGAAACATTTTGTTCAACCTGCTGTATCTCCCCTATAAAAATTCAACCCATCCTTCCAAGATCCATCTCAACTGTCTCACGCCTCTCAAACATTTTCCAGACCTCAGCAACTTGACGTAATATCTCCCATCATACTTCTCAATAGCTCACATAGAACTCTGTATTTCTCAAGATAATCACCTTCCTGACATCTCAGAGTTACTTGTATACTTATCCTCTTACTGCAGAGAGGACTGTGACCTCCTCATCACTCCACTGCACCCTGCACATTTCAGAACTTTAACAACTACTTAGTGCAACTAAAGCGGCCAAGGTCACAGCATTTGATAAGGTGAGGAGGAAAGAAAAGAGGTAAGGGCTACTAGAAAGCAGGGTTTAACTACACTGTGATACTTGTCATATAGTCAGTACCAGGCACAGTGCTGGCATGCAGTTGACACTGAACAAGTTTCTGCTGCCTCACTGAATGAATGGAGGGATGGATAGAAGAACTCTCAAATGAAGTAATATATAATGTACAATCACTCCCTCACGAGTGTTACAATCCAGCAGAAGTTACAAAACTAATAAAAATGACACAACTAGCAAAAAACACAAGTCAGAAACTAAATGACAGAGGGCCCTGAAAGCCTGGTGCAAAATACTCTTGGAAACTGGGACTCTTATGAGAAAGATATTTGAAGACTTGAACCTGGGTCCTATAGAAATCGTCACACCCGGCCGGGCGCGGTGGCTCAAGCCTGTAATCCCAGCACTTTGGGAGGCAGAGGCGGGCGGATCACGAGGTCAGGAGATCAAGACCATCCTGGCTAACCCGGTGAAACCCCGTCTCTACTAAAAATACAAAAAACTAGCCAGGCGAGGTGGCGGCGCCTGTAGTCCCAGCTACTCGGGAGGCTGAGACAGGAGAATGGCGGGAACCCGGGAGGTGGAGCTTGCAGTGAGCTGAGATCCGGCCACTGCACTCCAGCCTGGGAGACAGAGCGAGACTCCGTCTCAAAAAAAAAAAAGAAATCGTCACACCCAGTTCTGGTGGGTGCCATTCTCCAAATAATGACAGCTAACACATATTGAGCATTTATCATGTGTTCATCTATATTATCTTATTTAATCCTCACAACAGCTCATTAGGTAGCTATTATTAATCATCCTCCTTTTACATATGATGAAACAGACACAGAGAGGTCAAAGTCCTAAGGCAAGATAAAGCATTAACTCTATAGTCTTTGAAAAAAATGAAAAGAAAAATAACATCAAATGGCTTTTCAGAATCAGAATTTTACAATAAACTAGCAAGTTGTTCGTTTTTAGGGTCTTAGGGGGAGTGGGTCATTATAAAAAGTCATTAAGCTCAAAATCTGACCACGATGGCCAGGGTTTTTCCCATTTACAAAAAGGATCCAGAGGGGTTCTACCTACCACTTTCAAAAGGTTGTTAAGCCAATGGACCACAGGGAGGCAACAGATACGACTGACTTAGACTCTGATAAGAACTCTTGGCAGTACTTTAACCCAAGGATATTAAAAGACAGATAGCTCAAAGATGTGAATTTTGACTGCCAAGGTAAGGAAATGCTAAACCAAGGAGAAAATAAGATTCTTAATTGTAAGTCTGGATGACTGGGCAGAAAATTGCAGATGAGAATCAACCACAACAGAGGGTATTTATAAGGTATTTAGGTCAAAATAAAGCTACAATAATAGCATTACAAAAGTTGGATAATTAAATGATTTTTTTTAAAAAGTACTACTTGTTATTTAAAACCTCTGGGAACAGTCTTTCCGGAGAAAACAAAATTCCCTGAGAACGAAAGACTAAGATTTAAGTATTAATGGTATATTTTTCTGTTAAAACCATTTGTAATTGTGTTTCTCAAATGTACTGTCCCCTCAGACAAAAAAATATTGAACGTAAGTTGACATTTTCAAAGTGACTCAGAGCTATCATGATAAAGGTGACTGTGACATGATACACATGGACCTACAAATGTAAATGGAACAGCACCTGCTCCTACAAGCACCCTGGATCAGACTTTCATTAGAGATGCTCTTTTGAGCTGAGTGCGGTGGGAAGTGCCTATAATCCCAGTTGCTTGGGAAGCTGAGGTGGGAGTACTGCTTGAGCCTAGGAGTCTGAGGCTGCAGTAAGCTATGATCGTGCCACTGCACTCCAGCCTGGGCAACAGAGCAGAATCCTGTCTCCAAAAATACAAAATAAAAAAGATGCTCTTTGGTCATCTTTGGACAGATTCATGGCCTTCTAACAAACAAATTCAGCAAGGTTACAGGATACAAAATTAAGATAGGAAAATCAGCCGGGCGCAGTGGCTCACGCCTGTAATCCCAGCACTTTGGGAGGCCGAGGCAGGTGGATCGCCTGAGGTCAGGAGATCGAGACCATTCTGACTAACACGGTGAAACCCCATCTCTACCAAAAATAAAAAAAAAAAAATTAGCCGGGCGAGGTGGCAGGCGCCTGTAGTCCCAGCTACTCGGAAGCCTGAGGCAGGAGAATGGCGTGAACCCGGGAGGCGGAACTTGCAGTGAGTCGAGATCGCACTACTGCACTCCAGCCTGGGTGACCGAGCAAGATTCCATCTCAAAAAAAAAAAAAAACGAAAATTAGCCAGGCATGGTGGCGTGTGTCTGTAGACCCAGCTAATTAGGAGGCTGAGGCAGAAGAATCGCTAGAACCTGGGAGGCAGAGGTTGTAGTGAACTGAGATCGCCCCAATGCATTTCAGCCTAGGCAACAGTGCAGGCTCAAAAAAAAAAAAAAAAAAAAAAAAAAGAAGAGGGGGGGGGGGGGGCCAGGCGCTGTGGCTCACGCCTGTAATCCCAGCACTTTGGGAATTAGAGGCAGGTGGATCATGAGGTCAGTAGTTTGAGACCAGCCTGACCAACATGATGAAACCCCGTCTCTACTAAAAATACAAAAAAATTAGCTAGGTGTGGTGGCACACACCTGTAATCCCAGCTACCCAGGAGGCTGAGGCAGGGGAATCACTTGAACAGAGGAGGCGGAGGTTGCAGTGAGCTGAGATCACGCCACTGCACTCCAGACTAGGCAACAGAGCAAGACTCCATCTCAAAAAAAAAAAAAAAGTAATAGCTAATGGATGCTGGGCTTGATACACAGGTGATGAGATGATCTGTGCAGCAAACCACCATGGCACACATTTAACAAACCTGCACATCCTGAACATGAACCTAAAATAAAAGTTGAAGAAAAATGAATAAATAAAAATCTAAAAAGAAAAACAACTGTAATAATCTCAGCACTTTGGGAGGCTGAGGCAGGAGGATCACCTGAGCCCAGGAGTTTGAGACCAGTCTGGGCAACATAGTGAGACTCTCTCTACAAAAAATTTTAGAAATTAGCCAGGAGACTGGGTGCAGTGGCTCACGCCTGTAATCTCAACACTTTGGGAGGCTGAGGTGGGTGGATCACTTGAGCCCACGAGTTCAAGACCAGCCTGGGGTACATGATGAAACCTGAGACCAACCTGGAGTACATGGTGAAACCCAGTTTCTACAAAAACTAGCCAGGCCATGGTGGCTTGTGCCAGTAGTTCCAGCTACTTCAGAGGCTGAGGTGGGAGGACTGCTTAAGCCTGGGAGGTCCAGGCTGTAGTAAGCTGTGATAATACCACTGCATACCACTGCTCTCCAGCTTGAGTGATAGTGAGACCCTGTTTCAAAAAAAAAAAAAAAAAGAACAATTTCATTTAAAATAGCATCAAAAAAAAAAAAAAACATAGTAACTTATGAATAAAAACAAAAGAAGTGCAAAACTAAGAAACATTGCTGAAAGTAAAGAAAACCTAAATAAATGGAAAGGCATCCCACGTTCATAGATCAAAAACAGTTACCACTGTTTAGATGGCAATATAGGCCGAGCACAGTGGCTCACACCTATAATCCCAGCAGTTTGGGCGGCCAAGGTGGATGGATCACCTGAGGTCAAGAGTTCAAGACCAGCCTGGCCAACAAGGCAAAATCCTGTCTCTACTAAAAATACAAAAATTAGCCGGGCAAGTTTGTGCACACCTGTAGTCCCAGCTACCTGCAAGGCAGAGGCAGGAGAAATGCTTGAACCTGGGAGGTGGAGGTTGCAGTGAGCTGAGATTGTGCCACTGCACTCCAGCCTGGGTGACTGAGAGAGATTCCGTCTCAAAAAAAAAAAAGGACAATACAGCAATACAGTCCAAACTGACCTACAAATTCAACACCATCCCTATCAAAACCCTAGGTGAGTTATTTGCAGAAACTAACAAGCTAACCCTAAAATTCCCATGGTAATTCCAGGGACCCAGAATAGCAAAAACAATCTTGAAAAGGAAGAACAAAGGTGGAGGACTCATTCTTCCCAATTTCAAAACTTGCTACAAAGCTAAAGTAATCAAAACAGTACACGAGCCAGCATCAGGAAAGACATATAGACCAAATAAACCCTCACACTTACAGTCAACTGATTTTTGACAAGGGTTCCAAGACCCCTCAATGGAAAAAAGAAGTCTTTCCAAGAAATCGTGCTGAGACAAGTGGATATTCACATGCAAAAGAAAGTGGACCCCCATCTCATATCAAATAAAAACTTTAAATGGATCAAAAACCCAAATGTAAGAGCTAAACTATAAAACTGCTAACAAAAAACACAGGTGTAAGTCTTTGTGACCTTGGAATTGGACAATGGTTTCTTATACAACACCAAAAGCACAAGGGACAAAAAAAAAAAAAAAAAAAGACAAAATGGATATCATGGAAATTTAAAACTTTTGTGGTTCAAAGAACACCATGAAGAAAGTGAAAAAGCCCACAGAACGGGAGAAAATATTTGCAAATCATTTATCTTAAGACACTTGTATCTAAAATACAGAAAGAACTATTACAACTTAATAAAAAAATACTACAATTTAAAAATGGACAAAGGATCTGAATAGATATATCTCCAAAGGAGATCTACAAATACCCAAAAAGAGTGGCTGTTCTAGGATAGAATAGGCTGGCTCAACATCATTAACCATCAGGCAAATGCATATCCACAACAGAATAATAACATCCCACTTCACATCCACTAGGATGGCTATAACTGGAAAGACAGACAAACCAGAGTGTTGGTGACAACGTACAGAAACAAGCTTTCTGTACACTGTTGGTGGGAATGTAAATGATGTAGTAACTTTGGAAAACAGTCTGGACTTCCTCCAAAAGTTAAACCTAGAGTTACTGTATGGCCCAGCAATTCCACATCTAGTTAAAGACCTAAGAAAAATGAAAATATGTCTACAGAAACACTTGTACATGAATTTCCATAGCAGCGTTATTTATAATAGTCAAAATGTAGAAACAATCCAAACATCCACCTACTAATAAATGGATAAAATGTGGTATATGCATACAAATACTATTCAGTAATAAAAATGAAGTAATGAGATGCTACAACATGGATGAACCTTGAAAATATGCCAAGTAAAAGAAACCAGTCACAAAGAACCACATCTTATATAATTCTATTTCTATAAAATGTTCAGAATAAATCTACAGAGACAGAAAGTAAACTAGTGGTTGCCTAGGGATGGGGCTGATAGGGCTGGAGGGTAACAGCAAGATTTCTTTTGAGGGCAAAGAAAATGACTAAAAATGATCATGGCGATGGATGGACAACTCTGTGAATACACTAAAAATGATGAATTGTACATTTTAAATGGGTAAATTTTATGGTATGTGAATTATATCTCAAGAAAGCACTATTGAAAAACCTAGCCTCAGAAGGATCAAATTAAACGACAGCAACTACCTACCAGAACAAGGCCCAACATTCCCTAAAGGAAGACAACAAAAATCTAAACACTCAGGCCAGATACAGTGGCTTGCCCGTTAACACCAGCACTTTGGGAGGCCGAGGTGGGTGAATCACTTGAGGCCAGGAGTTCAAGACTAGCCTGGAACCCCGTCTCTACTAAAATACAAAAAATTAGCTGACTGTGGTGGTGCACACTGAAGGAGTCCCAATAGGTCCCTGGGACTATAAATACTCATTAAAAATTTTTTTTTTTTTTTTTTTTTTTTTTTTTTTTTTTTGAGACGGAGTCTTGCTCTGTCACCCAGGCTGGAGTGCAGTGGCCAGATCTCAGCTCACTGCAAGCTCCGCCTCCTGGGTTCACGCCATTCTCCTGCCTCAGCCTCCCGAGTAGCTGGGACTACAGGCGCCCACCACCTCGCCCGGCTAGTTTTTTGTATTTTTTAGTAGAGACGGGGTTTCACCGTGTTAGCCAGGATGGTCTCGATCTCCTGACCTCGTGATCCACCCGTCTCGGCCTCCCAAAGTGCTAGGATTACAGGCTTGAGCCACCGCGCCCGGCCTAAAAATTTTTTAAATTTTGGCTGGGTACAGTGACTCATGCCTATAATCTCAGCACTTTGAGAGGCTGAAGTGAGTGGATCACTTGAGCCCACGGTTTCAGATAAGCCTGGGCTCTTAAGATAATAAGATCCCATCTCTAAAAAAATTTATTTTTTTTACTTAGCCAGGTATGATGTGCACACCTATAGTCCCAACTACTTGGGAGGCTGAGGCAGGAGGATCCGTCAAACCCAGGAATTCAAGGTGGTAGTAAGTTACGATCACGTCACTGCACTCCAGCCTGAGTGAAAAAGCAAAACTATCTCCAAAAAAATGTAATTTTAATTTTTAAAAATGTCTAGGCCAAGCACAGCGGCTCATGCCTATAATCCTAGCACTTTGGAAGGCCGAAGTGGACAGACAGTTTGAGTCCTGGAATTTTGAGACCAGCTTGAGCAACACAGTGAGACCCTACCTCTATTTTTTTTTTTAATGTCTATTTATCCACCCCTCTAATGCCAGCGCCTAGCACAGTGCCTGCAACACAGCAAACCCCCAAAGACTTATCATATGAATGGATGGTCCCATCTGTAGCTTTTATAATAGTATAGCCTTGGTTATCTTTTTTTTTTTTTTTTGAATCGGAGTCTTGCTCTGTCACCCAGGCTGGAGTGCAGTGGCGCAATCTCGGCTCACCGCACCACCTCCTGGGTTCAAGCAATTCTCTTGCCTTAGCCTCCCAAGTAGCTGGGATTACAGGTCCATACCACCATGCCCTGCTAATTTTTGTATTTTTAGTAGAGACAGGGTTGCGCCATGTTGGCCAGGCTGGTCTCAAACTCCTGACCTCAGGTGATCTGCCTGCCTCAGCCTCCGAAAGTGCTGAGATTACAGGCATGAGCCACTGTGCCTGGCTGGCCGCCTTGGCTATCCTGAATCCAGGCTTCCAGACCAGCTTGAAACACAGAAAAACATTCAGGAAAAGAGTATGGCTTCTGCAGCAGAGACAGAGCCTCTCAGGACTCAATAAACAAACGCAAATGAGACCTGAGGATTTCTGCCTCAACCCTGTATTTGTCAGTTTACCACACAAATGAAAGTAGTGTTCTGGCCGACTTGGCAATGTTCATGAAAGGCCAAGCGTTTCTCCAGTATGCCAACATATACAACAGAAGCAAATACAAAAATAGAAATATAAATAAGCAATCACGAAGATAAAATACATAAATTTCAGCAACTGACGTCAATGATGGAAATAGCTGCTGGTGAGAAAGATTAGAGGCAACCACATCTCCAATGAGTGCAAACTGCAAACACAGCAGAAAAGAGAATCTGCAGTAAGGAGTAAGAAATAGAACATTTCTGCCCCCTGGGGAGGCAAACAGCTGGTGACGCAGGAGGGCACCGAGGGAAGGCTACGTGAAGACAGAGGGAGAAAGGGACCTCAGAAGAAATCAACATTGCTGACACCTTCATCTTGAACTTCTAGCTTCCAGAATGAGGAGGAAATACATCTGTGTTGTTTAAGCCAGTCTGTGGTACTCTGTTATGGCAATCTAGCAAACTAACAGTTAATATGGTATGGTTACAGGTAAAGATTTTTTCTTCTTCCAATTTCTTCTTAAAATATTTTAAGAGTTGACTTAATAATAATGATTCTGGCAACATGTATACCCTCCGCTGACCCTCATTCTCTCTCTCCTCTCAATCTACAGATGGCTGTTCTTAACACAGCCTCACAAAGGAAAGGGAAAGAGGATGGGAAATTCTCAGCTTCCTGATGCTGAAAAAACGCCACCACTATGATTTTTACTCCACGGCAGACCACTCTAAAGTACCACTCTAAAGTACACACTGAATAACCATGAACTCCAGAAAGCCCACTACCCTAAGCACCAAGCCACATATTCTTCCAACTACAGATTAGAATTAACTCATCTTATGGAGCACATATGGCCACCAAGAAGGGTTCAGCCTGTCCCTAATGCCACAGTGCCATTTAAACATCAGATCAGGCTGGGTGCAGCAGCTCATGCCTATAATCCCAGCACTTTGGGAGGCCAAGGCAAGAGAATCACTTGAGCCCAGAAATTTGAGACCAGCCTGGGCAAAATGGTGAGACTCTGTCTCTATTTTCTTTCAAAAATCAGATCAATAGTTAGCTACGACACCTCAGGATTCTGGCATTCTAACTGCAGAAAACAAAGAGAACATTTTAGGACACGGAAAAAGGGCTCTGATCAAAGCCTCCTGAGGGTGGGGAGAGGATCAGAAGCTCTGCCCATGACTCTTGGTATCCCAGGATCGAGGGTCCACTGGTTTAACACAGGCCTACAGAGGAGAGACAGAAAACAGGCCACTGAACTTCCCTGACGCAAAGGAAGATTAGCCAGGCAGAGCCAGGAGGAAGCTTGGTAGGGGTGGCTCAGCAACATTCTGAAGACAGGTGAGAACCAGGAAGGCAGAACGAGACTAACGGGCAGATAGAAATCAGGAAGGAGGAGTCTGGAAGCCAACTGTATATGGAGATCCCAATGTTGAAAAGCCTCACTTTCTTTATTGTCTATTTTTTTCTTCTTATCTTTCTCCCAGAGGGAGAGGGGCTGAGCACTGGGTAGGACTTGGTTCAACGGGCTTCACAGAGAGAGTGTCCTCTGAGGTGGGTTCCAATCCTGGGGGTGGGACCCCAGTCTAAAGCATAGCCTAGCAGGAAAAGCTCAAAGCTCAGACATGGATCAGAACAGATGCTCAAGGGTCCTGGCTTTGGCTATGGGAACATGGCAGGAGTCTAGTCTGAAATATGAGAGTAGATGGGATCTTGGCCAGGTTGGAGTAGCTCATGCCTATAATCCCAGCACTTTGGGAGGCGAAGGCAGGAGGATCCCTTAAGCCCTGGAGTTTGAGACCAGCTTGGGCAAGATGGTGAGACCCCCATGTCTATTTAAAAAAAAAAAAAAAAAAATTAGATGGGATTTCATTGGTTTATTAAAGGAAAGAGGAAAAAAAAGAGTAGATGGCAGACTTGTAGCAAGGTTGACTTGCTGCTTTTCACTTGAGCAACCAAATTAACACTGCTTTTGATTTAACTGGTCTAGTCGAAAGTAATTTTTGTTTGTTTGTTTGTTTTTTTGAGACGGAGTCTCCCTTTGTCACCCAAGCCAGAATGCAGTGGTGAGATCTCGGCTCACTGCAACCTCCACCTCCTGGGTTCAAGCAATTCCCTGGCCTCAGCCTCCCAAGTAGTTGGGATTACAGATGCCCGCCACCACGCCCGGCTAACTTTTGTATTTTTAGTAGAGAAGGGGGTTTCATCATGTTGGCCAGGCTGGTCTCGAACTCCTGACCTCAAGCGATCAGACTGCCTCAGCCTCCCAAAGTGCTGGGATTACGGGCGTGAGTCACTGCGTCCAGCCTAAGGTAATTTTTTTTTTTTTTTTTTTGAGACGGAGTTTTGCTCTGTAGCCCAGGCTGGAGTGCAGTGGCCGGATCTCAGCTCACTGCAAGCTCCGCCTCCCGGGTTCACGCCATTCTCCTGCCTCAGCCTCCGGAGTAGCTGGGACTACAGGCGCCCGCCACCTCGCCCGGCTAGTTTTTTGTATTTTTAGTAGAGACGGGGTTTCACCGTGTTAGCCAGGATGGTCTCGATCTCCTGAACTCGTGATCCACCCGTCTCGGCCTCCCAAAGTGCTGGGATTACAGGCTTGAGCCACCGCGCCCGGCCAAGGTAATTTTTTTTTAAGTAAAGTCCACAGAGCAGTAATAGGCTTGGTTTCACAGACTGGGATTAGAGTAAGTGACTAGAGTAAGTAAACACAACTCTGGCATGTAGAGAGACAAAGGTAGGGAAGGTTATGTCATTAATGTACCTCAAGTGTCACTAAAACCATGTCAGGGCTGCCTGAGTTACCAATGTCTGAGCTGAGATGCAAGGTCTGGTTCTGCAAACTTAGCCTTCCCCAGGTCAACCCCATCTAGATCAAGCCCCACACAGTCCTCCAATCTCTCAGGAAGAAAGAAAAGAAAAGAAAATAGAAGAAAAGAGAAGGGGAAGAGGGAAGAGAGAAGGGAGGGGATTGGGTTTTAAACACACATCTCCTGCCCTTAAGTCTCCATCTTTATTATTTCAGGTGCGTCCTCTAAAATTCCTTTACTCTTAAGAACAAGAAACTTTTCCTTGGGAATGCTAAAGGCTTTTTGTGAATTGCTTTAAAATAGAGGAATGTAGTAAGACACATATCATAGGACTATATATTAACAATGATCCCTAGCATAATCAAGTTGCAAGATCTTAGATGAGGATAAGAAGAATTCACATATACTTAATGGGTTCAGCCACTGACAGAAGCCTCCTCTATGAAATAAGTCGCTTTAGGGGTCCCCCAGACTGCCCACATGTATATAGCTGTACTCCTGGCTACATTTTTCACAGTGAATGGATATCAGCAATGGGAAAAGACCTCAAGTGTCACTAAAAGCACGTCAGGGCTGCCTGTAGAAACCCATGCACAGGCTTCCTTCTGTTCTCTCCCTCCTCTGAGGATATACATCAAGCTTGCTCCTTGCTACAGCAGCAAAAAAATTCAATACATGCATGCAAAGTTTGTGCCCAGGAAAGTCCATTAGAGAATCAGCACCCTAAGTTTTTAATTTAGGCACCACCAGCCTAGCAATCAGATTCCCAGAAGGAAATCAGGTACAACAAAAAAGTGATTGGTAAATGTTGCCAATGAGACTGAAGTACTTCCTAAAGTAAGAGGCATTAGGGAGTTGCCAACCTGTGGCTATGGCTGTGTTCCTTGCAAAATAAAATTTTTTTTTTTTTGAGATGGAGTTTCGCTCTTGTCGCCCAGGCTGGAGTGCAATGGCGCAATCTTGGCTCACTGCAACCTCCACCTCTCAGGTTCAAGCAATTCTCCTGCCTCAGTCTCCCAAGTAGCTGGGATTACAGGCACGCACCACCATGCCCAGCTAATTTTGTATTTTTAGTAGAGACAGGGTTTCACCATGTTAGCCAGGCTGGTCGCGAACTCCAACCTCAAGTGATCCGCTTGTCTCGGCCTCCCAAAGTGCTGGGATTACAGGCATGAGCCACCACATCCGACCATAAAATATAATCTTGACAACTGAAGCAGTTATTACTACAAAGCTAAGAATGTTGCAATTACAGAATGTTCTCAAGACTGGTGAACACGGCTGAAGAAGGCAAATTGAGCTCAAGGTGCCCTTTTCTGAGTTACTGATGGAAAGGGTGCTACCACTGCTGGAGCTGCAGGACCAGCTTCTCAAAGATCATCCAATTTCCTGCATTCTCTTCTCTCTTCTCCCAGAATCCAGCAATCAGACATAAGATATACTTGTTGGCTCTCCTGCTAAGAAGCGAATGTGCTGACTAGCTAGCATGAGTTTGATTTAATAAAACAGCACTATGCTCCATTAGTCAGACTACCTAATAACAGTGATCATACATTAGATACCCACATGCCTTTCTGTTGATCTTCACAATGTTTCCACTAAGTACTATCTTGTATTGACAGAAGATAGCAAAGTATCAGAGATGGGAACTGACCTGTCTAGAGTCACACTAGTGCAAGAAAGTGATACAGGATTTAAATTCAGAGGTCCTATTTTCCAAACTCATGTCCTTTCCATTGCACTGCAGTCCCTCTTTAGCTAGAAGTCAGGTTAGCACCAATTTGCCAGGACCTCCTCACCCTGAAGGTGCGTGATAAAATCAAATATGAGAACCGACAAGGCCAAGGACCACGTCACTCTGCCAAAAGTGCCTAAAATAGCCTTTCAGCTTCACCCATCAGCAGAGAGCCACAAAACCACTCCCAACTGCAGCAGGCTTCTTTTACTGTCTTCTTATCTTGTCGGAAAACATCCTCTTTCCATTTGCCAAAAAGTTGAGTGGGAAAATAATTCCATCCTTTCGGGGCTAAACATTGTGCTGAGTCTCATCACACACTGGTGGGCAAACAAAGTTGACATTTACTGCTCACCCACTCTGTGCCCAGCCCCGTGAAGACGCTTTATGCTAGAACTCATTTAATTCTCAAGAACAACCTCCAACCTCATCTTACAGGTAACGATACAGAAGCTCTAAAAGTTGAAGTAATTTACCCAAGAAGACACGGTAAGTGCCAGTGCAGGAAACAAATTTAGGTCTAACTCTAAAACCTGTCTCCTTCCAGATCTCGAGGCACCCCACTGAGTTGCCTTTCACCTTTCTCCCAAGATGAGGATTGCTCCGGCACGACTTCACCATTCTCTTCTGAAGCAATCCCGAGTTCACTTCTCTGCCCACTGACAGTTCACTCTCCCTTTCCTGCCACTGTCCCTTCTGCAAACGCACAATCTTTTACCCAATCTAACGCCCCCAGCCTCGTAGAATAACACTGCGCAGTTGGTTTACAGTGAGAAAGCACTTTCAACACAGTGTTTCGTCTTCTAGCCACCGCAGTCTGGTGAAGCTGGCAAAGCAGATAAAAGCATCCCCATTTTAAGAGAAAGGCATTTTCCCAAGGTCGCCGAATAAAAAGCAGCTGAAATCGGAAGCAAAGCCCCAGGTCTTGACCCCTGGTCATCGGCTCATCCCACTGCTCCTCACTGACGCCCGCGATCCAGTCTCCACCCCCGCGATGTCACAAGATGCTCCCTGGGCCAGCAGCTCACGTCCTCCCTACCCCAATCCCACGACCTCCCACCTGCAGCGGCCCTGCAGGCCCCGCCGACCCCTCCCCCACGGTCCTTCTCTCTTCACCAGCCCCTCCCTCTGGGGCCTCCTTCCTCAGCTAGATCCCTCCGCTCAGACGCCCCCTCCCGCACAGGCTGCCTGCGAACCCGGCCTCGCCCTCCCACCGACCTTCGTCCCGCCTCCACGCTTCGCCACCGCAGCCCCTCCTCCTGTCAGCCCGCGGCAGAGCCCGCCGACATTACCTTCTCCAAGGATGCTGGTCTCTGCACCGCCAGGGAGCGGGCCAGTGACAGGACCGTGTTGAAATAGAAACCCCGCGAGGCGCAGGAACCGGGGCCGCCGCCGCCGCCTCCTCCCCGGGCCGGGGCCGCCGCCATCACCTCACGCGCCGCGGCGGTGCCCGCCGGCTCCCCGCTCCCGGCTAGCGAGCGCCCGACCTCAGGGCGCAGGCGTAGGCGCATCCGGCTTTCCCGCCACGTGACCTCTCAGTTGCCGACACTAGATAGGGCGTGGCTGCGGGGCGGGCCCACCGCTGCAGGGGAGAGAGGGGATGGTCAGTAGGCTGCGGTTGCGCGCGCCGGGCGTGGGCCCCCCCCAGCCGACCTGCGCGATGGTCGGCTCCGAGGGCGGGGCCACGTGCGCGCGACGCGCGGAAGGAGTTCGCGCGACGATCGCGGGGTCGGCGGGCAGGGCGAGGCCCTGGACGGCGGCGGCGGCTGTCCTCCTCAGTCTCCTTCTCAGACCGAGAGCCACTCAGGCATCATGTCTGCTTACCCTAAAAGCTACAATCCCTTCGACGACGACGGGGAGGACGAAGGCGCCCGGCCCGCCCCTTGGAGGGACGCCCGGGACCTCCCCGACGAGCCCGACGCGCCAGCGGACAGGCAGCAGTACTTGCGGCAGGAGGTGCTCCGCAGGGCTGAGGCCACCGCCGCCAGCACCAGCAGGTCCCTGGCCCTCATGTACGAGTCCGAGAAGGTTGGGGTCGCCTCTTCCGAGGTGAGCCTGGGGCGGGGCTGGTGTGGACCCGCCGGAGTCTGCGTTATCGAACGGAGACGAGAAATGTTTTGCTCACAATGTTGAGAATTCTCAAGTTGCCTAGCATAGATTCTTGCACCTTAGTGACTCGGTGGTGGTAACAGTCTGTTAACTATGTGAAAGTGTGTGCATCTGGGGTACTTGAAGACAGCAGTTTACCCCAGAAATCTTCCTTAGCTATTAGTCTACTTAGTTGATTTTTTTCTTACGCCTAGCTCACGGGGAAACGCCAGATTATTTTCTGTGCAGGTGAGTAAAAATTCTGAACAACAGGTCCTGGGTTAGGGAAATGGAGAGTCTGTTTTTTCGACATTATTTCCTGTGTAAAAGTCTGGCACGGGGTTTCGGCCATTCTTTCCGGAGTGAGCCAGAAAGAGAGGACTATGTGCCTGCGAGTGTCAGGTGGTACCCTGAAGCGTCAGGGCAAGTGGTCCGCGAGTTCTTCCCGCGTCATCAACCACATCTCCACCTAACCAACAGAGATATTGAAGGCCTGTCCGCCTAGACAGCTGCCGAGTTGACCAAAGTCTGAGTTTGGTTGAGTCCAGGGCCTTACCTTTACTTCCCAAATCCTAGACACACAGTGTGTGGGTTAAGAGTCTATTGCTCCAACTCACCTTCATCACTTCTTCCCATCTTTAGATTTCACAGAGTAGTACCTTCAATAACAATTATTGTGGCCAAGCGCGGTGACTCACGCCTGTAATTTACTCAGCACTTTGGGAGGCCGAGGCAGTCGGATCACCTGGGCTCAGGAGTTCGAGACCCGCCTGGGCAACATGGCGAAACCCTGTCTTCACTAAAATTAAAAAAAAAAAAAATTAGCTGGGTGTGGCAGCGCACCTGTAGTCGCAGCTACTCAGAAGGCTGAGGTAGGAGAATCGCTTGTAGGCGGAGGTTGCCATGAGCTGAGATGTGCTGCTGCACTCCAGCCTAGGCAACAGACCGAGATCCTGGAGGGTCGTTTTTTTTTTTTTTTGAGATGGAATCTCGCTCTGTCGCGTAAGCTGGAGTGCAGTGGCACGATCTCGGTTCACTGCAACTTCTGCCTCCCGGGGTCAAACGATTCTCCTGCCTCAGCCTCCCGAGTAGCTGGGACTACAGGCACGCGCCACCACACCCGGCTAATTTTTTTTTGTATTTTTAGTGGAGGTGGGGTTTTGCCATATTGGCCAGACTGGTCTCAATTCCTGACCTCAGGCGGTCCGCCCGCCTTGGCCTCACAAAGTGCTGGGATTACAGGCATGAGCAACCGTGTCTGGTAGAGAATTATTCTTCATTGTACACCACATTCTCTCTTCAGCCTACTAATGAAACAGTTTTGTCTGGACAGAGTAAAAAAAAAAGGTTTAAAAAAAATATAATAAGCTGGGTGCGGTTGCACTTCTGCAGTCCCAACAATTTGTGAGGCCGAGTTAGGTAGATCACTTGAGCACAGGAGTTCAAGACCAGCCGGCGAAACTCCATCTCTACAAAATTTTAAAAATTAGCCATGCATGGCGGCATGCGCATGTGAGTGCAGCTACTCAGGAGGCTGAGGCAGGAGGATCGCTTGAGCCCAGTATGTGAAGGCTGCAGTGAGCCATGTTCATACCACTGCACTCCAGCTTGGGCGACAGAGCCACACCCTGTCATTTCCCCTTGCTATTTTCTTGGGTTACTTTCCTTCCCCACCTCTCTCTGTTCATGTATCTCTCATTGATCCACCTCCCTGTGTTTTTGTTTTTGAGACAGATTCTCGCTCTGTCACCAGACTGGCGTGCAGTGGCACCAACTTGGCTCACTACAGCCTCCACCTCCTGGGTTCAAGTGATTCTCCTGCCTCAGCCTCTTGAGTAGCTGGGACTATAGGCGTGCGCCACCATGCCCGGTTAATTTTGGTTTTAATAGAGATGGAGTTTCACCATGTTGGCCAGAATGGTCTCAATCTCTTGACCTTGTGATACACACACCTTGGCGTCCCAAAGTCCTGGGATTATAGGCGTGAGCCACTGCGCCTGGCCCGCCTCCCTGTGTTTAACTGTTGGTTTTTTGTTTTTGTTTTTTTGTTTTGTTTTGCTTGAGATGAAGTCTCACTCTGTCACCCAGGCTGGAGTGCAATGGCGTGATCTCGGCTTGCTGCAACCTCCACCTCCCCAGTTCAAGTGATTCTCCTGCCTCAGCCTCCTGAGTAGCTGGGATTACAGGCATCTGCTACCACACCTGGCTAATTTTTGTTTTTGTTTTTGTTTTTGAGACAGAGTCTTGCTGTGTCTCCCAGGCCAGAGTGCAGTGGTGTGATCTCAGCTCACTGCTACCTCCGCCTCCCAGGTCAAGTGATTCTCCTGCCTCAGCCTCCCGAGTAGCTGGGATTACAAGCACCCGCCGCCATGCCCAGCTAATTTTTCTATTTTTATTAGAGATGGGGTTTTGTCATCTCTAATAAAACATCTCTTATGTTGGCCAGGCTGGTCTCAAACTCCTGACTTTAGGTGATCTGCCCGCCTCAGCCTCCCAAAGTGCTGGGATTTGGGATGTGAGCACCGTGCCTGGTCCTAACCTTGTTGAGGAGGTTTTGCTTGTAGTTCTTCATCTCATACCTACTGGATTCCTACGTTCCGTTCTAAATAGCAAGTCTCCACTTAGATTTGGGAGGATTGCCTGAGATTTTAGAGCCCTGGTGAATGGGTCACATGATCGAGGATCTCAAGCCCAAGGAAGTCAACTAACAACTATTTGAGGGGACATCTTTGTAAATTGAGAACAAATAAAGTAGGAAATCAGAATGATTCAAAGTAGGGCATTGTGGCAGAGGATAAACTTGAATCTAGCTTTTAAGGCTGAGGTTTACACAAGAGGAGTGAGAATAAGGGATGTTCTTAGGGAAGACAGGAGAATGTGCAAACACACTGGCCCAGCAACAGAGCTCCTGGGTCCAGAGAAGGGATGCGATAGACTGGGTGTGTTAGAGGACAGGGGATGGAGGAGGTAGCTTAGGAGCCCTTCAAGGTCATAGGGAAAGTTCTGGTCTTATAACGCAGGAGAGGCAAAAATATAGGTGTGAGTTTGATATAGATTATGATGACATGCCCCATGCTGCCCCCAAAGGTCTTTCTATGCAATGGGGACTATGAGAGCAGAGGCAGAGTGGCACTTCAGGCATATCAGGCTTGGCCAGGCCAGGCATTGCTGTGAGAGGTACAGTGTGGTCATGACTGGGCAGGTGACAGGTGCTCTTGTCAGTGAGACAACACGTTGGAATTTTCCAGGATTGGATCAGTTCTCAATTATGAGAAGTCCTGGGAGTCCGGAATGACCTACATCCACACCCCACCCAGTGTTCTCCAAGCTGTCTATGTTTTTGTCTTTTGTTTTGGGGAAGGTTTTTTGAGATGGGGTCTCACTCTGTCAACCAGGCTAGAGTGCTGTGGTGCATTCTTGGCTCACTGCAGCCTCTGCCTCCAGGTTCAAGTGATCCTCCTGCCTCAGCCTCCCAAGTAGCTGGGACCACAGGTGCACGCCACCACATTCAACTGATTTTTGGTATTTTTGGTGGAGAGAGGGTTTTGCCATATTGCCCAGGCTAGTCTCAAATTCCTGAGCTCAAATGATCTGTACACCTCAGCCTCCCAGTGCTGGATTACAGGCCTCCAAGCTGTCTGGCCTCCAAGCTGTCTTTGAATCACTCTAATGACTCTTTCATTCCCTTTGGGGTTGGGATGGGGACAGGGGAGTATGAGCTCTTTCAGCCCTCAGTGCACAGTGTGGCTTCCAGCACATTCCAGTGTACCCTGCTAACCACCCAACTTAGACGGGTGCCTCCCGGTTACCCAGCACTGTGAAACATGTCAACGCATGACAGATTTATGTCAAAGATGAGGACTTTACAAATAGGTTGGGAAGATCATAATTCAGTCCCAACTTGGCAGGAAAATGGCTTAATTAAGTCACCTCTAGCAAAGAGAACTGCCCTTCTCCTACTGTGAAACCTGACAAGGTCTGTTTCTCACAAAGGCTCAGGTCACAGGCTGTGACCACAGAGGAACGGAGAAGTAGTGGGAGCAGGGCAAGTTTCCTCAGGCCGACCTCATAGGTGCTTTACAGAACTACAGGGAGGCTTGTAAGCCATTCATCTCTTTCCCTGTTTGGTAAGCATGATTTCTTTTCTTTCCTAAGGTGTGATTTTTATGAAGAGATATTCCAATCACATGGTTAAAAATTCAAAACATACAAAAGGGTGTAGTCTTCTCCCACTTCCCTCCCTATCCTCCCTCTGCCCCTAAAGCAGCCAGTCACTTTCCCTCTTTCAGTGTTTTGGGGAGGTAATGCTGTGGATAAAGATGGGGTTTGTTTTTTTTTTTAAGTGAAGTATTCTATACATTCTGGTCTGCATGTGCTTAATAGAATGGAGGTTGTTCCACACTAATATGTAATGAGCTGGGCTTTCTTTATGGGTATGTTGTATTCCATTGAACAAATGATTTCCATTTATGCAGCCTGTTCCCTAATGAGCATTGAGGTTGTTTACATCTTTTGGTGAGTCTATTTGCATCCTACTTGGACATGGTTTTGTTTTTGTTTTTTTTTTTGAGACGGAGTCTTGCTCTGTCGCCAAGGCTGGAGTGCAGTGGCCGGATCTCAGCTCACCGCAAGCTCCGCCTCCCGGGTTCACGCCATTCTCCTGCCTCAGCCTCCCAAGTAGCTGGGACGACAGGTGCCTGCCACCTCACCTGGCTAGTTTTTTTTGTATTTTTTAGTAGAGACGGGGAACATGGTTTTTGTACACCCTTTCACCACTCCCAACGGAGGAGACCCACCTGCCCAGAACACTCCACTTCCCCTCTTGTAGCTGAACTTACTCCACTGAGGTTTTCTGGGGCCCGAGATCTCGGTTCAGGGGAGTCCAGCAACAAACATTAGACCAGGGTTGGAATGGCTGGCACAGTAACATCAATGGAAAGGGACAGAGTTTGAGAGTTCAAACATGATACACTCAGCAGCCACCGCCAGCACATCCTCCACACCGTCTCATGCAGGGGCCCACCCATCTCTGTGTCTTTCCAGCACACAACAGTCACCCACACTGGGCATTCAGTTCAGAGGTGGGAGAGAGGAGGACACCCCTCCTACCCCAGGAGCAGAGGCCCTCAAGGTGTCCCGGGAACTTAGAGTAGATACATTGTCAAAAAGCGGTATCCTCATCCTCAGCAATGCTGGTCTTGGAGCAGCCCACTCCAAATTAAGGGCTGTGCAGACCAGAGTCAGCCCTCTGAGGCAGTGTGTGGTGATGCTGATGCAGTCAGAGTTCTTAGCAAAAGCTGATGGATGGGGACCGGCAGCTGCTAAATAAAGTAATTCCTCAAATTTGTAAATGTCAGCTGTGGAAGAGTAGCAGTCTCTTTCTTGCTCAACTTTCTACCCCCACACTTCTCAGCACAATGTCCTTAAGTGTCATTAAGGACAACAATTTCGCTCCCGAAATTGTTGCCAAATGAATAAGTGACCTGGGGAAGGAAAGGAAGGAGGGAGGGAACAGAAGATTGCCTGAAAAAGGAAGAGAAAGTGGGGTGGAAAGAATGCATTGAGCTGTGTGCCTTGGTTGCAGTGCCTGTCCCATGACCAGAAAATGCATCCCAACGCATGGCAGGCTGTGTCTAGCAGGTGGGAGGGAGTCTGGTAGAGAAATGGCATTGGACCACATATTCACCACTAAGTCTGTTCAGGATTTATTCTTAATTAATTTTTAGTAAACTATCTATGATTGAATTTGACCATTGATGGCCGGGTATAGTGGCTCACACCTGTAATCCTAGCACTTGGGGAGGCTGAGGCAGGTGGATCCCTTGAACCCAGGAGTTCAAGATCAGCCTGGGGAATGTAGTAAAACCCTGGCTTTACAAAAAATACAAAAATTAGCTGGGCGTGGTGGCGCACGTCTGTAGTTCCAGCTGCTCAAGAGGCTGAGGTAAGAGGATCTCTTGAACTGGGGAGGTTAAGGCTGCAGTGAGCTGAGATCATACCACCGTATTCCAGCCTGGGTAACAACAAAGTGAGACCCTGTCTCAAAGAAAAAAAAAGAATTAGACCATTGATCCTAGGCCAACTTGCTGGCTTGTTGGCTGTAACAGGATGCCTTCTGAGGATGGGCTGGTGGTTCGAGCGTCTGGCTGCTCTTTCCTGGGCGTACCCACTCACAGCTGCCACATTGTCCCAAGGAACCTTGCTTTGCTGACCAGGAAACATGCTGTGACAAGCTGAGCGGCCATCTGCTATACAACTTTCTGCCTCCGAGGTGTTCTCAGAGTGGGAAGTGTTGTAGGGAGGTGTTTGGGGGTTCCCAAGACCACCCTCAACTTCCGTGATTCACTGGAAGGCAGCCCAGAACTGTTGTGGTGATTTCTTACAATGAAAGAATACAGATTAAAACCATCAAATGAAAAAAGTGCATAGGGCAGCGTCCAGGGGAAACCAGGCACAAGCTTCCAGTTGTCCTATCCCCATAGAGTCATGGGGACAACACTTCTCTAAGCAGTATGTGACAACACACACAGAGTATTGTCAACCAAGGACCCTCACTTAAGCCTGGGTGTCCAGAGGTTTTTGGGGGTCTGTCACATAGGCATGGCTGAGTATAGTCTCCAACCCCACCAGAGGTCAAGCTGATAACGTGTAGCCCAAGACCACCATCCTATATTACATTGTTAGCATAGTCTGTCTGACCTGGCCTAAGCTTAGGCTCACTTAAACACTCTTATCAGGCAGGATATTCCAAAAACAAGAAACCAGGCTAGGGCCAGACTTCTCTTTGGAATGTGGAGTGTATGGACAACCTAGAACTGCTGAGCTAGCCTTTTACTCAGCCCCAGGTCAGCCTGCACACATGTGGTAAGGGGCACCAGCACTACCGCCTTTGCCCTTGGTGGTTTTTCCTCACCCTAAGACCCAGTTTGTCTCTGAATCCACCCCACACTGTGGCTGCCACAGTCAGAGCCCCAGGTTTGAGCATGCACCATGGGTGCTTACGTATTCCTGCCAGGGCTTGTGCCTATGCACACTCCCTTGGGACAGAAGAGACAGAACAAAGATAAATTTCAGATTTCTAGATTCAGCTCGCTGACTCCAGATTGGCCTCCATCTACTTAGGATGAACCTTACTTATCAGAACCTGAGTTTCCGAGCTCAGTGTGAGAAACACCGTGTTGATGCCCTTCCTTAGGAACCTGGGGAGGACTCGGTCACGGAAGCCCACCTGATGTTTTAAGATGTGTTGGCTTTGAATTGCAGTTGGGATCTGGTGGTCACTGCTGCCCTTTGAAGGCCTTAGCGACATCCTGTGGGTGTTCCCTGCCGAGTCCTCTGGGTAGCCCCGCTCACTCCCCACACAGTTCCTCCGCCCTTGCACGAGCTGCACCCTCTGCCTGGTGCCCTTGCCCCACCCCAACTCTTTGTTGTGGTTTGTGTGTGTGTGTGTGTGTGTGTGTGTTTTTTTTTTTTTTTTTTTGAGACAGAGTCTCGCTCTGTCACCCAGGCTGGAGTGCAGTGGCCGGATCTCAGCTCACTGCAACCTCCGCCTCCTGGGTTTACGCCATTCTCCTGCCTCAGCCTCCCGAGTAGCGGGGATTACAGGTGCCTGCCACTTCGCCCGGCTAGTTTTTTGTATTTTTTAGTAGAGTCGGGGGTTTCACCATGTTAGCCAGGATGGTCTCGATCTCCTGACCTCGTGATCCGCCTGTCTCGGCCTCCCAAAGTGCTGGGATTACAGGCTTGAGCCACCGCACCTGGCCTTGTTGTGGTTTGTTTTTAAGAAAACTAAGTCCGAATGGACAGGACCCCCAACTTTCTGACTGCCTAACTTCTCAGTCTCTCCTCCAGCCTCAACAGGGAGCCTCTCTGACCCCCACCTTAAGCTGGACAAAGAGTCCGCAGGGAGAGGTGACTCTGTGTGTGTATGTGTTTGTGTGCATGCGTGCAATAGCTTTATTCTCTGCCTACAAGACTGTAAGCTCAGTGAAGCAAGGACTCATCTGCCTGCCTTGGATTCCCAGCATTGCAATGTTGTCAACAAATGAAAAACTGAGATTGAACCTCACTCATCTTGCTCTCTGTCAGACTGTAAACACTATCAGGACAGAGGCTTGGGATTGCTTCGTGGACAAAGAGAGAACTCTTGTTGGGGTTCAAGGGAGTAAGAAGAGCATCACCTGTAATGCTTAGTAGTCACTGAAACAAGGAAGCGCTTTGCACGTGCGTCCTTTACGCTAAGGGCACCTGTGGAGCTCACTTCCCTCGCAGCCACTCAAGTCCCTTCAGGGACCTCATTCTCCCAGAGGAAGGTGGAGAAGACGTGCCGTGGCTCTGTGGAGGGGGGTGTGGACATGCCTCAGGACCCGGAGTGGTTGAGGCCTGTCTTGGTGATGGCTGGGGCACAGGTGCCTGCCCGGTGTGTCCTTGCAGACTGTCAGTGTTCTCTTTCCTGGTATTTTGGTGTTTGCTCTGCCAAACCCTTCTTCCTCATTGGTTGGAACTAGGTCACAAGCACATTAAG
Source organism: Theropithecus gelada (assembly GCF_003255815.1). Classification (NCBI taxonomy): domain Eukaryota; kingdom Metazoa; phylum Chordata; class Mammalia; order Primates; family Cercopithecidae; genus Theropithecus; species Theropithecus gelada. The sequence continues at coordinate 33,220,847 of NC_037678.1, read as the reverse complement.
TCTGGTCATTTCCTCTGCCTTCTGGGGGTGGATTTTGGCAGAAGAAATGCCTCCTCCCTTGCTGGCCTGGTGACCTCCAGTGAACACTAGCTTCCAGCAAACAGAAACTTCCAGAAGCCAGAGCAGCAGTCACTCGCCTGGTCTTCCAGCCTCACATGCAAGACACGCCACCCTCACAGACTTCTCTGTGCTTCCATCTAAACATCTAAATCAGCCATCTGGTTTCCTTAACAGTAGCACAGACTCTGGGAGTTTGAGAGAATGTGTCGCTTGTGAATAGGAGAAAATAAGTCCATACTGGGGAAGGTAGCTCTCCAAACTGAGATGAGGAAGTCAGGGTGGGAGGGTGAGTGGTCATGGGTTGGCCCTGATGGGAGGAGCTCCCCATAAGGGAAACTGAGGACCCCCTTGCTAATGTGACAGCAGAGTGTTCGCCACCCCTTCATTCCCCAGCCCCCAACCTGGCTGCTGTGAGTGTCTTTCAGCTACAGATTATTCTGTCTTCTACAGCCTGCAAAGCTAGCTGAAACTGGACTGTTAGAAAAACGTGTAGTTGCTGGAGAAAATCTCTTTAATCCTAATGTGTAGCTCTGCCTTATTCCAGAAAAGACCACAGTATGGACATGAAGATGATAAACTTGAGGTAATGGAAGAAGCAGAAACACCAGATATGTTAGCAGCTCTTTTTTCTTTTGAAAACTAGCCCTTGCAAGATTTGCTTGACATACTGAGTAACACAGTCCAGAAAACATTTTTCTTTTTAGTTAAAAAAGGCTGATGGTTTTTTCAGACATGTCTTGTGAACTGGCGAAAAATGTAAATGTTGAAAGCTGTAAAATTCAGCAGTTCTAAGTTTATTTCCAGCAGGAGTTAAACAGAGTTTAATAGTAAATTCAACCAGTGTTTTAGCTTTTTGCATATACATTAGGTTTTTAAATTTCACCCATTAAACAAGGACTTAGATTACACATTGATTCCTTAAGGACTTTAAGGAAGCCACAACTATTTATTTATAGTTGCATTTTGCTCTTCTGATTACAGTTGCATTTTACTCTTCAGCGATTAAAGCTTTTTTTTTTTTACTTTGTTTTTAGGCATCAAGAGAGAATATATCTAAAAAACATTTGCGGCTGGGCGCGGTGACTCACGCCTGTAATCCCAGCACTTTGGGAGGCCGAGGCGGGCAGATCACAAGGTCAGGAGATCGAGACCATCCTAGCCAACACAGTGAAACCCCATGTCTACTAAAAAGAAATACAAAAAATTAGTCGGGCGTGTTGGCGGGCGCCTGTAGTCCCAGCTATTCGAGAGACTGAGGCAGGAGAATGGTGTGAACCCAGGAGGCGGAGCTTTCAGTGAGCCGAGGTTGCGCCACTGCACTCCAACCTAGGTGACAGAGCGACAGTCGGTCTCAAAAAAAAAAAGTAGGCCGGGCGCGGTGGCTCAAGCCTGTAATCCCAGCACTTTGGGAGGCCGAGACGGGCGGATCACGAGGTCAGGAGATCGAGACCATCCTGGCTAACACGGTGAAACCCCGTCTCTACTAAAAAATACAAAAAACTAGCCGGGCGAGGTGGCAGGCGCCTGTAGTCCCAGCTACTCGGGAGGCTGAGGCAGGAGAATGGCGTGAACCCGGGAGGCGGAGCTTGCAGTGAGCTGAGATCTGGCCACTGCACTCCAGCCTGGGCGACAGAGCGACACTCTGTCTCAAAAAAAAAAAAAAAAAAAAAAAGTATTTGCATAGTTAGTGTAATTGCTAAGCCACAGGGTGATGCGTGGATAACAGATTCAGAGGAAGGCAGCTGAGGGCAGAGGCTGCCTGAGAGCAGGAAAAAGAAGCTTGAGAGCCTTCTGGCTGGAAAGGCAGCTCAACAGATGGGCCGCAGCTGTAGATCAGTTCTGAAGCAGGGACTGAAGCAAGTTTGTCATAAATAAAGGAAAGTGGTAGTGTTGCTGTTGTGGTGGATGTATATCCACAACCAGAACCTTCAGCTCTGGAGGGACCATCAGGCTGCCACTGTGGCCAGAGAGCATCAGTCACGTCTCCACTGGGCAGATTTGCAGAGACTCATCTGTGAACAGAGCAAGTCCCTGCCTCCTGGAGCTCATATGCTGTGAAGAAAAGAGAGGCTGGGTGCAGGGGCTCATACCTGTAATCCCAGCACTTTGGGAGGCCGAGGCAGGTGAATCACCTGATGTCAGGAGTTCGAGACCACCGGGCCAACATGGTAAAACCCTGTCTCTACCAAAAATACAAAAAACTAGCTATGCGTGGTGGCAGGTGCCTGGAATCCCAGCTACTCTGGAGACTGAGGCAGGAGAATCGCCTGAACACAGGAGGCAGAGGTTGCAGTGAGCTAATATCATGCCACTGCACTCCAGCCTGGATGACAGAGCGAGACTCCATCTCAAAATAAAACAGAAAAGGATGTGGAGAAGAGGGTTGGTGGTTGGAAGGAGTTCTCCTTTAGGGAAGATGTCTGGGAAGGCCTCTCTCAGAGAGTGGACTTTGAGAGGAGACCCTAATTGGATGAGGGATGAGAGGCAGAGCCATATAAGTATCCGGATGGAAGACATTACAGGCAGAGACAGTGGTGTGTGCAAAGGCCCTGGGACAGGATCACCCATGTTAACAGATTTTAAAGCTGGAATTGCGGATGAACTAGAGTCAGACATTAATAGGACCAGAAGGGACACTGGTCCCTGAAATAGAATTCGAGGATTTGACCATGGCCAGGAGGCTCAGGTGGCCCACTGGGACCTCCTAAAGTGGGAACTTCATAAAGGAAGAATATAAGAACCAAAGTCCAGGGGGCAGTGCCAGGCCCAAGTCTGTGAGGGTTCCCAGAATTGGTGGGCTAGAGAGAATCTGCTTCCAGTTCAGGCCCTGGACTCTGAACCTCACAGGCACATTGCCATCCATCTTACCCGCTCCCCCCAGCATCGAGATGGGGTCTTGCTCTGTTGCCCAGGCTGGAGTGCGGTGGCACAATCTCAGCTCACTGCAACCTCCGCCTCCCAGGTTGAAGTGATTCTCCTGCCTCAGCCTCCCAAGTGGCTGGGATTACAGGCACCCACCACCACGGCTGGCTACTTTTTGTATTTTTAGTAGACAGGGGTTTCACCATGTTGGCCAGGCTGGTCTTGAACTCCTGACCTCGTGATCTGCCCACCTCGGCCTCCCAAAGTGCTGGGATTATGGGCATGAGCCACTGCGCCAGGCCTCTGCTATCCATCTTAACATGGTGTCGTGAACCAGCCTCTCAGGAAAAGGGTCTCATGAACAAATGAGGAAAGCAAGCAGAGGTAGGGCAGGGAGGGAGAGGCAAAGGAACGTGTTGTTGGAAAGGGTAGTGTGCCCCTCACAGATGATAGTACCCGTCTCCAGATGTGCCCACTGAGAGTTTATGAAGTGGCTGCTCCATGTGGTCCTTGACTGCCCTAGGGGAGAGTCACAGAAAGCTATAATACCACCGCCTCTTGGTTTCCCCAGGAGCTTGTCCGTCAGCGAGGAGTCCTGGAGCGCACAGAGAAGATGGTGGACAAGATGGACCAAGATTTGAAGATCAGCCAGAAACACATCAATAGCATTAAGAGCGTGTTTGGGGGGCTCGTCAATTACTTCAAATCCAAACCAGCAGAGGCCCCACCTGAACAGAATGGCACCCTCGCCTCCCAGCCCAACAGCAGGTGAGTGTGTCTTCTACCATCTGGGTATAAAGGAGCAGAAGTGAGGATTAGTGCAAATGACCAATACTTTCAGTCCATGTCAGTGTCATGAAGGGATCCAGTAACCCTTTAAGTTACTCATCAGGATATTTGTCCTCAAACATTGTTAAGCCAGAAACTGTTCTTCCGTGTTCCCATGTTCACTTGATTGACATGTAATCTGTCAACTGCTTCTCCGATAATTGTGACCCCACTACTTTGAAAGAGAGGGTGTTCACCTCAGCGTAATCAGTACAAATGTGACTCACTTCACATAATTTTTGCTTTAAAAAGTCTTTAGGGCTGGGTGCAGTGGCTCACACCTGTAATCCCGAAACTTTGGGATGCCAAGGTGAGTGGATTGCTTAAGTCCAGAAGTTCAAGACCAGCCCGGGCAACATAGTGGGACCCCAGTCTTTACAAAAATTACCCAAGCATTGTGGTGCACACCTGTAGTCGCAGCTCCTCAGGAGGCTGAGGTAAGAGGATCGCATGAGGCCTGGAGGTCAAGGCTGCAGTGAGCTGTAATGGTGCTGCTGCACTCCAACCTGAGCTACAGCGTGAGGCCCTGTCTCAAAAAAAAAAAAAAAAAAAATTTATGTCTAAATTTGTCATATCTAATCCAATTCACCCATTGATTTTCATTTTAAAATTACAAGACTGAGCTCAGTGGCTTATCTGTAAAATCCCATGCTTTCAGAGGCTGAGGTGGGAGGATTGTTTGAGACCAGCCTAGACAGCATAGCAAAGACTCGTCTCTATAAAAACTAAAGAAAAAAAACAATTAGCCAGACATGATGGCACTTGCCTATAATCCTAGCTACAGGGGAGACTGCGGTGGAATTATTGCTTTAGCCCAGGTGTTAGAGACTAGAGTAAGCCATGATGGTGCCAGTGCACTACAGCCTCAGTGACAGAGTCTCCCTGTCTCTAAAAATATATAAAAATAAATAATTAAAATTAAAAAAATAAAGATAGAAGTTGCTTTCCTCAGGTTTTGGCTTGAAATATAAAATCACACATGAGATTGGGGGCTGGGCGCGGTGGCTCACGCCTGTAATCCCAGCACTTTGGGACGCCGAGGCAGGCGGATCTCAAGGTCAGGAAATCGAGACCATCCTGGCTAAGACAGTGAAACCCCATCTCTACTAAAAATGCAAAAAATTAGCTAGGCGTGCTGGTGGTCGCCTGTAGTCCCAGCTACTCAGGAGCCTGAGGCAGGAGAATGGCATGAACCCAGGAGGCGGAGCTTGCGGTGAGCTGAGATTGCGCCACTGCACCCCAGCCTGGGTGACAGAGCGAGACTCCATCTCAAAAAAAAAAAAAAAAAAACTTACATGAGATTTTGGTAGACTTCAGTGTTACATGTTCAAGGATAAAGGAATGGAGTTTCTGCTAAAATAGATTACTACTGTTTGTATTTTAGATCATTGTGTCTGTTTTTATTATTAAAAACAACATGGCCATATTACAGATAATCTATACATACCACAACACAAAAACAGAAAATTTCGTTTTTCCCCTTATTCAGTATTTTTATAGTTGTAACCATAGTATTTTTTTGGTTTGATAGCCTTTTTCTTCCATTTAACCCAGAAAAAAATGTTTGATATTATAACTCGGGTTCCATAACCATCTTTCTCTCTCTCTCTCTCTCTCTCTCTCTGTTTTGTTTTTTTATTTTTTATTTTACTTTTTTTTTTTTTTGAGACAGAGTTTCGCCCTTCTTGCCCAGGCTGGAGTGCAAAGGCGCAGTCTCGGCTCACTGCAACCTCTGCCTCCCAGATTCAAGCGATTCTCCTGCCTCAGCCTCCCATGTAGCTGGGATTACAGGTGCCCACGCCATGCCTGACTAATTCTTTTTTTTTTGAGACGGAGTCTCGCTTTGTCACCCAGGCTGGAGTGCGGTGGTGCAATCTCGGCTCACTGCAAGCTCCACCTTCCGGGTTCACGCCATTCTCCTGCCTCAGCCTCCCGAGTAGCTGGGACTACAGGCGCCCACCACCACAGCCGGCTAAGTTTTTTGTATTTTTAGTGGAGACGGGGTTTCACCGTGTTACCCAGGATGGTCTTGATCTCCTGACCTCGTGATCAGCCTGCCTTGGCCTCCCAAAGTGCTGGGATTACAGGCGTGAGCCACCGTGTCCGGCCTAATTTTTGTATTTTCAGTAGAGACGGAGTTTCACCATGTTGGCCAGTCTGGTCTCAAACTCCTGACCTCAGGTGATCCACCTGCCTCAGCCTCCTAAAGTGCTGGGATTACCGGTGTGAGCCACCACGTCCGGCTTTTTTTTTTAATTTAATTTTATTTTTTTTTGAGACAGAGTCTCACTCTGTTGCCCAGGCTGGAGTGCAGTGGCACCATCTCAGCTCACTGAAACCTCCATTTCCCAGGTTCAAGCAATTCTCTTGCCTCAGCCTCCCAAGTAGCTGGGATTACAGGCATGTGCCACCATGCCCGGCTAATTTTTGTATTTTTAGGAGAGACGGGGTTTCTCCATGTTGGCCAGGCTAGTCTCGAACTCTTGACCTCAGATGATCCGCCCGCCTCAGCCTTCCAAAGTGCTGGGATTATTATCGTGAGCCACCACATCCGGCCTCTCTCTTTGTTTTAATTCTGTAATGTGGAACTTTTCTTTTTCATTTTATTTATTTATTTTTTAAGAGACGAGGTCTTGCTATGTTGGCAAGGTTGGTCTTGAACTCCTGGCCTCAAGCAGTCCTCCCACCTCAAGCCTCTGAAAGTGCTAGGATCACAGGCACGAACCACCACACCTAACTGCAGAGCAATTTTTTTTAACGCATTACTAAGGTACAGTAAAATGCATGCATCTTAAGTGGAGAATCAGTAACTGTGAACCTGTGTGCACTAGTGTGGCCACCACCCAGATCAAGATGTAGGATATGATAGGGAAGAAATTAGATAACTACTTCAAACTCAGAGTGGGGCTGGGGAGAATCCAATGTAGGTAACAAAGCTGGCGGTGATAGCAGAAAGAACAAGCACAGGCAGGTGAAGCCATCAGACTTATGGAGAGGTTCAGGCATGGTGGCTCATGCCTGTAATCCCAGCAGTTTGGGAGACTGAGGCAGGAGGATCACTTGATCCCAGCCTGAGCAACATGACAAAACCCCGTCTTTACAGGAAAACACAAAAATGAAGTTGGGCATGGTGGTTCAGGCCTATAATCCCAGCACTTTGGGAGGCCGAGGTGGGTGGATCATTTGAGCTCAGAAGCGTGAGACCAGCCTGGCCAACATGGTGAAACCCCGTTTCTCCTAAAAATACAAAAATTTGCCAGGCGTGGCAGTGCATGCCTATAGTCCCAGCTACTTGGGAGGCTAAGGCAGGAGAATCCCTTAAGCCTGGGAGGCAGAGGTTATAGTGAGCAGAGATTGCGCCACTGCACCTCAGCCTGAGTAGCAGTGAGATTCTGTCTCAAAAAACACACACACACACACGAAAATTAGCCGGACATGATGGTACGTGCCTGTGGTCCCAGCTACTGGGGCAGCTGAGGTGTACCCGACCTTTTGGCATAGGTAGGAGGATCACCTGAACCCAGGGAGGTTGAGGCTGCAGTGAGCCATGATTGTACCAGTGTACTCCAGCCTGGGTGACAGAGTGAGACCCCGTCTCAAAAAAAAAAAAAAAATACTGCAGGAAGGACCTTGCAGAGTTGGCCCTGGGAACCTGTAGGCCTCAGTGAGTGCCCTGGGGAGGCATTAGCTAAGGTTGTGAGGGTTGGTTTGTTTTTTTGGCTCAGCCATAATCACCATTCTGGGTTCTCCAGCTCAACCCTAATTTTAAACATCTGCCATTTTCCTCCAATTCTAGTTGTTGCTTGTTTTTTGTTGTTGTTTTTTTCCAATATACATCAGAAAGATGTTTTATATCCTAATCTTTGGCCACATTTAATTGCCATAGGAGAAGGTGGGATGTTCATTTGTTTTGGTCTAAGACATCCTCCGTGTACAAACTCAGGAGCAGAGTGAGCCCTTGGAGGAGTGGGAAACTGGCAGGTTTGTGACTAGCACCCTTTCACAACCTTCCACATCCTACATACCTCTTCACAAAGGCTGCTGCTGGGGCTCTTGGAGGCCCCTACATCCCTGAATGTAGCTATGAAAGCCATGGAAGTCCTGTGGCTCCAGGGGCAGTTTTCTTTTTTTGGAGCATCTTGAAAACTCAAGCGCTTCCCAACAAAGGCTTCCATCAGTGAGGCAGCCATAGATATTTCAGCGAGGTGGGCTTTGTCTCTTGGGAAGTCCTGTTTGTCCTTGGCTGACAGCTTTCCAAGCCACTTGTTCTCATTTCCACTTAAAGCTCCTGAGTTCCTATCAAGGTCCCCAAAGTCATGTACCCTGCCTGGCGTGCCCCTAGATTAGCCCCAATCAGTTGTAGCATTCTTACCATCTCTTAGTAAATTCAAGAAAGCAAAACTTTCTTTTTTTTTTCTCCTTCTTTTTTTTGAGACGGCGTCTTGCTCAGTCGCCCAGGCTGGAGTGCAGTGGCGCGATCTCGGCTCACTGCAAGCTCCGCCTCCTGGGTTCACGCCATTCTCCTGCCTCAGCCTCCCGAGTAGCTGGGACTACAGGCGCCCGCCACTATGCCCGGCTATTTTTTTTTGTATTTTTAGTAGAGATGGGGTTTCACCATGTTAGCCAGGATGGTCTCGATCTCCTGACCTCGTGATTTGCCTGCCTAAGCCTCCCAAAGTGCTGGGATTACAGGCGTGAGCCACCGCGCCCGGCCGCAAGCAACACTTTCACCCATGCTCTGCAGTTCTGTGGGAGCAGAAGCTACAGGAATGCAGTCTGTCTGTTGGAAGATACGGGGGAGGCAGACAGTCCACAGGGCTGCAGTGGGGACCCAGAGGAGAGGGAGGTTGGCCCTGGGGACAGAGGAAGGCTGCACAAAGGACCTGACCTTTTGCAGAAGGTGAAGGTTTTGAAGGAACCCACCAGTTGAAGGAGGGGGTTGGTGCAGACACATGGCAGACAAAGCACAGGGGAAGCCGGTATGAAGGAAATTGTTGGCCATTTCAAGGGCCCAGCAGGGCCAGGCACGGTGGCTCACGCCTGTTATCCCAACGTTTTAGAAAACTGAGGCAGGACGATCACTTGGGGCCAGAAGTTCGAGACCAGCCTGGGCAACATAGCAAGATCCTGTCTCCACAAACATAAAAATTTTTTAAAGCTGGGTATGGTGATACACGCCTGTAGTCGTATCTACATGGACAACGAAAAAAAAAAAAAACGAAAAGGGGCCGGGCGCGGTGGCTCACACCTGTAATCCCAGCACTTTGGGAAGCCAAGGTTGGTGGATTATGAGGTCAGGAGATCAAGACCATCCTGGCTAACACAGTGAAACCCCGTCTCTACTAAAAATACAAGAAATTAGCCGGGCGTGGTGGTGGGTGCCTGTAGTCCCAGCTGCTCGGGAGGCTGAGGCAGGAGAATGGCGTGAACCTGGGAGGTGGAGGTTGCAGTGAGATCACGCCACTGCGTTCCAGCCTGGGCGACAGAGGGAGACTCCATCTCAAAAAAGAAAAAAAAAAAATGCAGTAAATTGTGAGTAAAATTTCTGTGATCCTATCAAAACCTTTAATCCATAAATGCAGGAATACTGTCACTTAAAATCTTTTTTTTCTTTTTTTTCTTTTGAGACAGGGTCTCTGTCACCCAGGCTGGAGTGCAGTGGTGCAATCTGCTCACTGTCTCCTCCACGTCCCAGGCTCCAGCAACCCTCCCACCTCTGCCTCCCAAGTAGCTGGGACTACAGGCGTGGGTCACCAAGTACGGCTAATTTTCGTATATTTTGTAGAAACAAGGTCTCACTATGTCTCCCAGGTTGATCTCGACCTCCTGGGCTCAACTGATTCTCCCACCTCAGCTTCCCAAAGTGCTTGCATTGCAGGCATGAGCCACCGTGCCTGGCCCACTTAAAAGTTTTTTTTTTTTTTTGAGACAGAGTCTCATTCTGTCACCCAGGAGTGCAGTGGCACCATCTCAGCTTACTGCAAGCTCCGCCTCCCAGGTTCACGTTATTCTCCTGCCTCAGCCTCCTGAGTAGCTGGGACTACAGGCGCCCGCCACCATGCCTGGCTAAATTTTTTTTGTATTTTTAGTAGAGACCGGGTTTCACCATGTTAGCCAGGAGGGTCTCAATCTCCTAACCTCTTGATTTGCCTGCCTCAGCCTCAAAAACTTTTAAAATGAGTTTCTCCTAATCAAACTTCTATTCAGCCATGCATTTCCTGCGTACATCATTATCACGCAAACCCTTCGGCCTTCTCTGAAATTTCATCTCTTGGGAAGCCCTGTTTGTCCTTGCTGACAGCTTTCCAAGCTGCTTGTTCTCATTTCCACTTACAGCTCATGTGTTCCTGTCCCAGATGCACCCCTAATTTGAAATTCTCTAACTTACTGAAGACTTGGTTTCTGACCAGGAATCACCCTCTCTTAAACCTACTTATCACTTCTCTCACTCTCCCTAGAAATTGGCTTTCTTGGCCTGGCACGGTGGCTAACACCTATAATCCCGGCACTTTGGGAGGTTGAGGTGGGTGGATCACAAATCAGGCAATTGAGACCAGCCTGGCCAACATGGTGAAACCCTGTCTCTACTAAAAATACAAAAATCAGGCCTGGTGCAGTGACTCACACCTGTAATCCCAGCACTTTGGGAGGCCAAGGAGGGTGACTCCCCTGAGGTTGGGAGTTCGAGACCAGCCTGACCAACATGGAGAAACCCTGTCTCTACTAAAAATACAAAATGAGCCAAGCAAGGTGGCGCATGCCTGTAATATCAGCTACTTGGGAGGCTGAGGCAGGAGAATTGCTTGAACTTGGGAGACAGAGGTTGCAGTGAGCCGAGATTGCACCATTGTACTCCAGCCTGGGCAACAAGAGCGAAACTCCATCTAAAAAACAAAATTAGCCGGGCGTAGTGGCACTCACCTATAATCCCAGCTGCTCAGGAGGCTGAGGCAGGAGAATTGCTTAAACCCGGGAGGTAGAGGTTGTGGTGAGCTGAGATCGTATCACTGTACTCCAGCCTGGGAGACAGAGCAAGACTCCATCTCAAAAAAGAAAAAAAAAGAAATTGGTTTTTTTGTGGGGGAGTCTTTTTTCACAAAGAAACCATGTTTTCCTCATTTATGTATTACCAGTAGGTATGTGATGGCACTTGGAAAGAATAAAGCCAGCGTTGAGATGTGCAGGCTGAGAGGTGGCCAGGCAGACTCAGAAGCCAAGCATCTCCTCCTACTCCCAGCCTGGCAATGCACAGCCCACGGTGGTGCTTAGAGGAACCAGTTCTGTGTTCTAGACTTTCAGTCACAGCTTCCATGGGGTGAAATCCTGGAGTGTTAAACCCTTCCATTCATGAGGCTCTGCTGCATTCTACCCATAACTGGAGCCCTGGACCTGCAAAATCCTTAGTTTGCAGGAGTCTGAATTTGCTCTTGCAAGTTGGGAGTCATTAAAGACTTTAACTGAAGAGGTGCTTGCCAGTATTGCTTTTTTTTTTTTTTTTTTTGAGACGGAGTCTCGCTCTGTCTCCCGGGCTGGAGTTGCAGTGGCCGGATCTCAGCTCACTGCAAGCTCCGCCTCCCGGGTTCACGCCATTCTCCTGCCTCAGCCTCCCGAGTAGCTGGGACTACAGGCGCCGCCACCTCGCCCGGCTAGTTTTTTGTATTTTTTAGTAGAGACGGGGTTTCACCATGTTCGCCAGGATGGTCTCGATCTCCTGACCTCGTGATCCACCCGTCTCGGCCTCCCAAAGTGCTGGGATTACAGGCTTGAGCCACCGCGCCCGGCTCAGTATTGCTTTAGAAGGATGCCCAGCACCCATGGAGAGTAAGGATTGGAAGGGAGGGGATTGAATTGAGAGGCATTGCCATAATCCTTGTTAAAGGTAAAGAAAGGCAAGGCAGGCCGGGCGTGGTGGCTCAAACCTGTAATCCCAGCACTTTGGGAGACCGAGGTGGGCAGATCACGAGGTCAGGAAATCGAGACCATCCTGGCTAATACCGTGAAACCCCATCTCTACTAAAGATACAAAAAATTAGCCGGGCGTGGTGGCGGGTGCCTGTAGTCCCAGCTACTTGGGAGGCTGAGGCAGGAGAATGGCATGAACCCGGGAGGTGGAGCTTGCAGTGAGCCAAGATTGCACCACTGCACTCCAGCCTGGGCGACAGAGCAAGACTCCATCTCAAAAAAAAAAAAAAAAAGAAAGGCAAGACAGAAGGAGAGACTGGGTTTCTGGGCTACCTAGGGTGTGGGAGATCAAGAGGGCATTTGTTTTGCCTGGATTGCTAGGAGTAGCACTGTGTAGGAGGAGGGCAAAAATTGCGAGTAACCCTGGTTCCCAGATTGGCTGGCAAAGTAGTCAGGCTGCTGTTGAGATAGAGAAGAGCAGGCTGTTGAGGAGGCACAGCTCCCAGCTGGAGGCACCTGCCACACCTTAGGGGGCTCAGCAGAATGTCGGGGATCAGCAGGGCATCAGGCCTAGTCTAAATGACTTTGAGTTGCAAGAGCTGTCCCTGTCTACAGCCAGAGTCAGCAAACTAGGCCACGGAGCAAAATCAAAGATACAGGGACTTATGTGATGAGAAAAAAACGTATTTTCACCACTTTTTAGTGACAAAATTTAAAATATAAAAACAGTGGCCGGGCACAGTGGCTCACGCCTGTAATCCCAGCACTTTGGGAGGCTTAGGCAGGCGAATCACGAGGTCAGGAGATCGAGACCATCCTGGCTAACACAGTGAAACCCCGTCTCCCCTAAAAATACAAACTATTAGCCGGGCATGGTGGCAGGCACCTGTAGTCCCGGCTACTTGGGAGGCTGAGGCAGGAGAATGGTGTGAACCTGGGAGGCGGAGCTTGCAGTGAGCCAAGATGGCGCCACTGCACTCCAGCCTGGGCTATAGAGTGAGACTCCGTCTCAAAACAGAAAAAAAAAGGTAATAGGCTGGACACAGTGGCTCATGCCTCATGCCTGTAATCCTGGCACTTTTGGAAGCTGAGGCCGGAGAATCGCTTGAGCAGGCATCTGTAATCCCAGCTACTCAGGAAGCTGAGGCAGAAGAATAGCTTGAACCCGGGAGGTGGAGGTTGCAGTGAGTCGAGATCACACCACTGCACTCCAGCCTGGGCAACAGAGCAAGACTGTCTCAAAAATAAAAATAAAAATAAATTAAAATATTGGCCAGGCACAGTGGCTTATGCCTGTAACCCCAGAACTTAGGGAGGCTGAGGCAGGCGGATCACCTGAGGCTCGTGACCAGCCTGGCCAACATGGTGAAACCTTATCTCTACTAAAAATACAAAAAATAGCCAGGCGTGGTGGTGGGGGCCTGTAATCCCAGCTACTCGGGACCCTGAGGCAGGAGAATCACTTGAACCCGGGAGACGGAGGCTGCAGTGAGCTGAGACTGTGCCATTGCACTCCAGCCTAGGTGACAGAGTGAGACTCTGTCTCAAAAAATTTAAAAAAAAAAAAAAAAAAAAAAAAGCAGGGTGGTGAGTGCCTGTGTTCTCAGCTACCCGGGAGGCTGAGGTGGGAGAATCAGGAGCCTAGGAGTTAGAGACTTCAGTGTTTGCGCCATTGTACTCCAAACTTGGTGAGAGAGAGAGACCCTATCTCAAACAACAACAACAAAAACAGTAATAGTTGAATATAGTATTTTGGTAATGTAAGTGCACTAATGAGAACAATGAAACTCTTGAGGTTCTAAGTTTGTCATCTGAGGTGCAGATGGTCATCTCTAAGGCCATTCTTTGCTCATGAAATTTTGTTATGTGTATTTTACCACAATAAAAATAACTTGGGGCCGGGCGCAGTGGCTCAGGCCTGTAATCCCAACACTTTGGGAGGCCGAGGTGGGTGGGTCACTTGAGATCAGGAGTTCAAGACCAGCCTGGCCAACATGGTGAAACCCCATCTCTGCTGAAAATACAGAAATTAGCTGGGTGTGGTGGTACGTGCCTGTAACTGTAATATCCCAGCTACTCAGGAGACTAAGGCAGGAGAATCACTTGAACCCGAGAGGCAGAGGTTGCAGTGAGCCGAGATTACGCCACTGCACTCCAGCCTAGGTGACAAAGCAAGACTCCATCTCAAAAAAAAAAAGGACGAGGAAACAATACAAAAACAGGAGGTGAGCCAGATGTGGTGGCAGGTCATTGTTTGCTAACTGTGGTCTAAAGTACCCATTTGGTTGTTCCATGTGCTTTCCATCTGCCTGGTCCTAGGAATCCTGGTTTCCCTGAGAGAGGGCCACCTAACTCGATGCTACACTGCTTTTTTTTTTTTTTCTTGGTAAAGACAAGGTCTCATTATGTTGCCCAGATCTCACACTCGTGGGCTCAGGCAATTCTCCCACCTCAGTTTCTCAAAATGCTGGGATTACAGGCATGAGTCACCACACCTGGCTTAGCTGCCACACTTCTGAGGCAGGGGTCTTTGTAGGCTTATTGCTTGGCCAGCTGTGCTCCTAGGAGAAGCTGTTGAAATCCCTACTTTGGTCAGAAGGAGTTTGGTACAGAAGAAGCATTTGATTTTTGGCATACAGGCATTATGTGAAAATACTGATAACATTGTCATAGGGATTTTTCCTTTTTAATACTGTCCTTTTTTGTAAACTTTTATCCAAAGATTGAAAGAAGCCATAAGTACAAGTAAAGAACAGGAAGCAAAGTACCAGGCCAGCCACCCAAACCTTAGAAAGCTGGATGATACAGGTAAGTGGATACCTGTGTGCACAGCCCTATTTGAATTCTAGCAGGGAGACCTCTGGGTTTGGCATTGGTCCTTAGGGGGCAGTAGCAACCTCTCGGGGGAGGTGGGCAGGGGCCCCAGCTGCCAGCATCACCCATGCTAGCCAAAGGGCCTTAGGGACCCGGCATGCTCTTGGGGAACTGGGGGTGTGCCTTATGGTAGGGCTCCTCCCTCCTCCCTGCCTCCATGGAGAGGAGAATAAGGAAGTGAAGGCCTGCGTTCCATTGAAAATGAGCCTGCCTAGCCTGGTGCAATAACACACGCCTGTAATCCCAGCACTTTGGGAGGCCAAGCCAGGTCAGGAGTTTGCGACCTGCCTGACTAACATGGTGAAACCCCGTCTCTACTAAACACAAAAAAATTAGCCAAGTGTGGTAGCATATGCCTCTAATCCAAGCTATCTGGGAGACTGAGACAGGAGAATCACTTGTACCTGGGAGACAGAGGTTGCAGTGAGCTGAGATCATGCCACTGCACTATAGCCTGGGCAACAAGAGTGAAACTCTGTCTCAAAAAAGACAATAAGCCTGCCCATCATGGGTTCCTGCCTATGTCACTCTCAGTTGTTCCAGCAGTAAAAAGGCAACTGCAGAAAAACCCCTTGGTAAATAGCTGTCCACGTCCTAATCCCCAGACCCCGTGAGTCTGTTAGGTTATATGGCAAAGGCGGAATTACAGTTGCAGATGGAGTTACAATTGCTAATCAGCAAGATGGGGAGATTATACTGGGTTGTCCAGTTGGGTCCAGTGTCATCACAAAGGTCCCTTTTAAGTGGAAAGAGAAGCAGAAGAGAGAGTGGCAGAGTCAGAGATCTGAAGATGTTGCTGGCCTTGAAGATGGAGAAAGGGACTCACCTGCCAAGGCACACAAGTGAACTCTAAAAACTGCAAAAGGTGAGGAATTAGATTCTTCCCAAGAGCTCCAGAAGGAGTGCAACCCTGAGGACACCCTGACTCAGCCCAGTGAGACCCACGTTGGACTTCTGACCTCCAGAACCGTAAGACAAGTTTGTGGTCATTTGTCACAGCATCAGTGAGGGGCTAATACAGCCTCCAGCCCAAGCAGGAGGAGCAGCAGCCACATGGACAAGGTGTGCAAGACAGTGAGTGTTGGTCAAATCATTCCACTTCTATCAAGTGATAGGCCCAGAAATATCCCTTATCTGGAAAGGAATTTAGGGCTCCTGGGGCCTCCTCCATAGGCCCCCCAACAGCCAGGGTACATTGAAATTGGTGCTAGAAACCAAAGGCTTAAAACTGTGCTGCCTTCAAGAAAACGATACACCATGGAAGCTCTGGAACCCACCATGGTTGTGGTCGATGCAGGTGGGGAGACCAGATGGAGGAAGAGCGGGGAGCAGGAGAGACTGACATCATCAGCACAGTTCAGTCTGGAAAGGCAAGTGGAGGAAGTGAGTGTAAATTGAAAGGCAAGGGTGGGGAAAATCGGCCTCATCACACCCTGGAGAAGTGGCACAAGACACTGCACCCAAGACACAATTTTAAGGAATTAAGGAGTTTCCATTTGTGTCGTATATATTAAAAGACTGAAAAAAAAAAATCGGCACAGTTTGCAGAATGGTTTCAGTTGGTTGGTGCTGGAGGAAATATGCTAAGTCTAGAAAGTGATGTTTCCCTAAAGGAGATAAACTGGGATGACAGGGCTTTTCTGTGTGCATTTAGAAACTGAAGTTCATTCAAGCCAAGAAAGATAATTTTAAAAAAGAAGAAACTAGGGTTCAAGGAAGATTTCTTGTGGCAAATGTGCATTATTTAACATTTCTTTTTTTTTTTTTTTTTTTTTTTTGCTTATTTGTTTCAAGTGAAAATATAGCATAGAGATAAATTTCGGAAAGAAACAAAATTACCCATAATTCCATTTATGTAACGTAACAATGTGTATTTTTAGACTTTGTCCACAGACTGTGTAGTTTTGCATTATTGCAGTTCCACTGTGTATTGTCACTTGTGTGACTCGTGTCTTTCCTGAGCTTGTGCACCAGGGTCTGAGTAGGTGACCCTTAGTTTGAGGGTCTTTCATCTCCCAAGGACTGAGGGAAAGTGGGAACTATCCCCTGGCCTGTGGAAGCATCTCTCCTGGCCCATGAGCCTGCACTGTGCTCCTCCCTCATCCCTCTGGATAGCCTCAGAACCAACCTTTCATTCCTTCCACCCATTTTCCAGATGAAATTGTTTTGGGTGTGTGAAGCAGCATTTGAACAATGTCAATTAACCACTCTCCTGGTGTTTCCTTCTAAACTTAGACCCTGTCCCCAGAGGGGCTGGTTCTGCTGTGAGTACCGATGCTTACCCAAAGAACCCACACCTTCGAGCCTATCACCAGAAGATCGACAGCAACCTAGGTAAGACTGAGCGCCACACCAGCTTCTGTAAGCCACTGTTCCTTCAGGCAGCTCACGCCAAGCATAGCCCCTACGTGAGGACCCTCCAGCTTCAGTTCCCTCCCCACACATTGCATCCCACACTAAGCTGGGTCCATCTTGCCACCTCACTGTCTCTGGAGTCTCTCCACTTCTCACCATTTCCTACTTCCAGCCCAACCGAGCCCTCCCCACCTCTCACTTTCATGAACAGCACCCAGGGACCCAGGAGTCCCTGAGAGGTGATAAAGTGGAGCCTGGACATGACCGCTTACTCCATCCTTCCCTTCCCACCTGGCCACTCAGAGCCCTGTTTTCCTCCTTGTGAAACGGGCTGCCTCTGAGAACAGTGGGAAGGTTACCTGAGCCAGAAAGTGCCTGGGATGGAATTAGCGCTCGTGTTGCAATTGGCATTTTGGCCACACAGCCTCCAGCATGATGTTTCAAAACAGAAGGGTGTGCAGGGGGCCAGGCGCAGCGGATCACGCCTGTAATCCCAGCACTTTGGGAGGCCAAGGCAGGTGGATCACCTGAGGTCAGGAGTTCAAGACCAGCCTGACCAACATGGTGAAACCCTGTCTCTACTAAAAATACAAAAATTAGCCGAGCGTGGTGGCTGGCGCCTGTAGTCCCAGCTACTCGGGAGGCTGAGGCAGGAGAATCACTTGAACCCGAGAGGCATAGGTTGCAGTGAGCCAAGATAGCACCATTGCAGTCCAACCTGGGCAACAAGAGTGAAACTCCATCTAAAAAAAAAAGAAGAAATGAGGGGTATATTCTTCCAGAACTCTCTCATGGAACCCCACACACTCACAGTGCAGTCCAGGCTCTCTTTGCCTGCCCTGGTCCCTTCTGCTCTCATCACCTGCAGGCTCGTGTGGGATTTCTGATGTGAGTTCTTTCTGCCTCGTGGCCCCTATCTGCCTGGATGAGCTCCCCCAACTCTCTGCAGGCTGACTCCTTCTCTTTCTGTCAGTCTTGCATTAGTGTGGTCTCCTCTCCCTGTCTCTTGGGACCCTTGTGTTTCCAGGGGGCTGCCCTGGCCGTTTGTGATTGTGTATCTGCTGGTTTGCCTGCTGTATTCCCAATCAGAATGTAGATTCCAGGACAGCATGGGAGAGTTTCCATTTTGTCACTACTTTGTTCCTGGGGCCCAGCAGGCAAGCACTTAGTTGTTTTGTTTTGTTTTGTTTTGTTTTGTTATGTTATGTTTTGTTTTGAGACGGAGTTCACTTTTGTTGCCCAGGCTGCCGTGCAGTGGCGCAATCTCCGTTCACCGCAACCTCAGCCTCCTGAGTTCAAGCGATTCTCCTGCCTCAGCCTCCCGAGTAGCTGGGATTACAGGCATGCACCACCATGCCCGGCTAATTTTGTGTTTTTAGTAGAGATGAGGTTTCTCCTTGTTGGTCAGGCTGGTCTCAAACTCCCGCCTGCCTTGGCCTCCCAAAGTGCTGGGATTACAGGCGTGAGCCACCGTGCCCAGCCAGTGATTATTTTTTTAATGGAAAAGTCAGTTACTTGAAGTTCAAGTAGGTGTTGGCCTGTGGGCAGTTCTGTGAGTTTATTCTAAGTAGTGTCTCAGATTTGCTGCCTCCTCTTACCACTACTCCATGAACAGAAATCTCCCCCGTGGTGACCTGGGTCACCCTCTCAGTCTCCCATCCCCTGTTAGGAGCTGGCAAAGTGGAGAGGACAAATAATAAAATCCTCCCCTGCTGTAAAGGTATCTAGTGGGAGGCAAAACTGAAACCCATGAAGATGCACATGGAGTGTCTGTGCACACGTTTGCTCCTGCTTGCTTTCTGGGAAGCCCCAGACAGCTGCCACCTCCTTCTATGCCCGAACTCTGTCCTCCAGAGCCAAAGACCTCTAAGGCAGAAGGTGTGTCTGCCCAGATCTAACCACTCCAGAGAAACCCAGAGAGGCGTGAAAGCCCTTTGTCCTTCACCAGGAGAAAGGGAGTGGTTAGGGCTAATGGTATGGTTGGTGCCTGCTGGCAGGAAGTGGGAGAAGCGACTCTGAGGAAAGATACTGAATTCAGAGAGGCAGGAAGAAGCGCTGAGTACTGCCCACCAGTAGGGGTGCTGAGGGTGCACAGTTGGCACTGTGGACTTGCAGCTGGGCAGGTCCCGGCAGGACGCAGTCTAGAGTAGGAGGTGGGCCCTGGCAGAAGGGCGGGTGGCTGGTTCAGAGCTCAGCCCTCCGGCCCTGCTCACACAGTTCAGGCCAGGCCACTCTGGTGGGGCAGGGGATGTTGCCTTTGTTCACACTCTTCCCATCTTAACACATGCTCCCTGCTATTTCAGGAACTCAGGCAAGCTCTCTGGACTCCAGTGCCCTGGCCTGGTGACTTTACATTATCACATATTTTATCTCAGCCTCTCTGTTTGCTTATCCTTTGCTGCCCTGGCTGCCAGTGAGCTTCCTCCTGAGGCCTGAGGCAACCACAGATTCTACTGTCCATGGAGCACGAGGCCCACGAGTTTCAGTAAGCTTAAGAAGCAAAGAGCTGAATACTATCTTTTTTTAAAATTTTTAAATTATACTGTTTTTCTCTTTCTTTTCTTTTCTTTTTTGTTTAGAGATGGAGTCTCACTTTGTTGCCCAGGCTGGTCTCGCAACTCCTGGGCTCAAGTGATCCTCCCACCTTGGCCTCCCAGAGTGCTGGGATTACAAGCATGAGCCACTGTGCCTGACCTGAAGACAATCTTTTTATTTATTTATTAATTTTTTATTTATTTTAATTTCTTTCTGAGAGTTTTACTCTGTCACCCAGGCTGGAGTGCAGTGGCGCAATCTCAGCTTACTGCAGCCTCTGCCTCCTGGGTTCAAGCGATTCTCATGCCTCAGCCTCCCAAGTAGCTGGGATTACAGGTGCGTGCTACCACGCCTGGCTAATTTTTGTATTTTTAGTAGAGATGGGGTTTCACCATGTTAGCTAGGATGGTCTCGATCTCCTGACCTCAAGTGATCCACCCACCTTGGCCTCCCAAAGTGCTGGGATTACCGGCATAAGCCACCACACTCAGCCTGTCTTTTTATTTTATTTTTTGAGATGGGGTCTTGCTCTATTGCCCAGGTTAGAGTGCAGTGCATTGATCTCAGCTTACTGCAACCTCCTCCTCTCAGGTTCAAGTGATTCTGCCTCAGCCTCCCAAGTAGCAGGGAATACAAGCATGCACCACCACATCCAGCTAATTTTTGTATTTTTTAGTAGAGACAGGGTTTCACCATGTTGGCCAGGCTGGCCTCAAACTCCCGACCTCACACGATCCACCTGCCTCGGCCTCTCAAAGTGCTGGGATTACAGTACACTTTGTAATCCCACACTTTGTGAGTACAGGATCACTCACAAAGGTGTGAGCCACTGTGCCCGGCCAAGAGTGCCTTTTTTTTTTTTTTTTTTTTTTTTTTTTTTTTGAGACGGAGTCTCGCTCTGTCGCCCGGGCTGGAGTGCAGTGGCCGGATCTCAGCTCACTGCAAGCTCCGCCTCCCGGGTTCACGCCATTCTCCGGCCTCAGCCTCCCGAGTAGCTGGGACTACAGACGCCCGCCACCTCGCCCGGCTAGTTTTTTGTATTTCTTAATAGAGACGGGGTTTCACCATGTTAGCCAGGATGGTCTCGATCTCCTGACCTCGTGATCCGCCCGTCTCGGCCTCCCAAAGTGCTGGGATTACAGGCTTGAGCCACCGCGCCCGGCCCAAAAATACGCTTTTAATTCTTTTTTCATATTTTCACTCTTCCTATCAGAAATTTGTTTCTAAATACAGAAAAGTAAAAGTGAAAAAAATGACAGTTGTCCATTTTTCTACCGTCCAGCATTAACCTCTGCTAACATTTTGGCATGTTTG
>NC_037678.1:33185808-33199861 GCF_003255815.1 Theropithecus gelada | reverse complement strand
GAGTAGCTGGGACTACAGGCGCCCGCCACCTCGCCCGGCTAGTTTTTTGTATTTTTTAGTAGAGACGGGGTTTCACCGTGTTAGCCAGGATGGTCTCGATCTCCTGACCTCGTGATCCGCCCGTCTCGGCCTCCCAAAGTGCTGGGATTACAGACTTGAGCCACCGCGCCCGGCCAAGAGTGCCTTTTTTAAAAAACTGATTTTGGCCAGGTGCAGTGGCTCATGCCTGTAATCCTAGCACTTTGGGAGGCCAAGGTGGACAGATCGCAAGGTAAGGAGTTCGAGACCAGCCTGGCCAATATGGTGAAACCCCATCTCTACTAAAAATACAAACGAAATTAGCCGGGTGTGGTGGCACACGCCTGTAGTTCCAGCTACTTGGGAGGCTGAAGCAGAAGAATCGCTTAACCCGGGAGGCGGAGGTTGCAGTGAGCCAAGATCATGGCACTACACTCAAGCCTGGGCAATAGAGCAAGACTCTGTCTCAAAAAAAAAGAAAAAAAAAAAAAACGATTTTGCTTAGATTTGTGGTACCAGTGCTAAGCATTTGTGTATCCTGATCCTTTTTCTCTTAGTGTTTTGTATTTAATCTTGCAAGTAAGAAGGCTTACACAGCACTACCTCTTCTCCCTCCCCTCTGGCTCTTTCCTGGCTGCTGTTCTTAGTAAAAAGGCAGAAAGCAGCCTTGGGCATATCTCCCTACCCCCGGCGTGCACAAAGACACACACACACACACACACATCGTCACAAACCTGGGAAAGAGGCTTTACTCTTCACCATGACAGAATCAGTTAAGTCAAGACTCATCTCTGCAGTGGGTGCAACCCCACCAGGCAACACAGATCCCTCAGCCTGTCTCTCCCCCTTAGCCACACCATCAGGAAGCATCTGCAGGTGCCGCGACTGTGTTTGCTCATGCCTACATGTCATTTCCTCCTCCCACAGATGAGCTCTCCATGGGACTGGGCCGTCTGAAGGACATAGCCCTGGGGATGCAGACGGAAATTGAGGAGCAAGATGACATTCTTGACCGGCTGACAACCAAAGTGGACAAGTTAGATGTCAACATAAAAAGCACAGAAAGAAAAGTTCGACAACTCTGAAGACAGATGGATTTCTACTCTATTGTGATGAAAAGATTTGAAAGAGCTTTTTTTGAACTTCCAAGAAATTTCATTTACTATTTTAGTATGTAAATTAATGTGTGTTTGCAAATGATATAATAGAGTAGGTCTTAAGACGTTTTTGCCATTATAAGGAAGTGTTTGTCCTCCATTTCCCTAGGGTTAACACCTCACCTAGTTCTTCCAGAAAAATGCTTATTAGAGTTTTTGTCTGAGCATAGTAGCCTGGCCCTGCATATCTTGGGCATTTGCTTACCATGCTGGAATAAGAAGAGTTGCATTTCTCACTTTAGTGAGCATGTGGAAAGATGTGGACAGAATTTCAGTCTTGCAGCCACGAGCCTCTATTTCTCATTCCCAAGCCTTCCCGTGAGTCAGAGCGTTAAGGGGGTGTGTGAGCCAGTCGTTTGGTGGAGGAGGGTCCTTGCCACACCTTTGTTTAGGAGTCATCATTCACACACACACACATTCACACACACACACCTCCTCACACACTGAACACATTATCTGCGATTCATCCTCTGGGAAAGGATCAGTGTTAGAATGGGAAATGGAGTGTGCCATGTTGCTCTTTTGTTTTCTGATGTCCCCGCTTCCCTCCAGCCCCCCATCCTTGGCATGTATTTTAGTAGGTGGGCTTCACACCAGCACTGCTCACTGTGACTCCTGGAAATGTGCAGGGAATTGGGTGAGCCCCTCTTCCCCACATGCTCTCATCTGGAACTCTCCATCTGTGACTGGGAACAGGTCTTACACTGGCTCGAGGCTGCCAGGCTGACTGACAGAGTGCCCAATAGAGTTTGTGGGAATGGAGTATTACACAGATGTGGCTGCGCAATGGTCTTCCTCCACCCCTCTGGGAATCACCATTAGGCAGGCCTCAGGAGGGCAAAATGTTTATTTGGAACCTGGGGTCTCCTGACCTGACTAGCATTCCCCCCGACTCTTCTGCACTTTTTGCAAGGTAACGAATCATCACTTATTTCTCTGCCACCCAGTTTTAGGACTGGAATTCTACAAGTGATGCTGACTTTGTATAGAAAAATTTAGCTAAGGGGGGAAAAATGCCCAGATATTATTTTAGCTGGCTCGGCTAGTTTTCTCCTTTCATTTTACAAAAGAAATCATTTTCAAGTGTCAGTTAAAACTGATTTATTTATGCTGGTATATCCAACAAAATAGTTGGAGCCACAAGACCCTTGCCTTTTTAAAAAACAAAATATTTTGAAGATGGTGAAAGTGATTGATTTTAATAATGAGATAGGTCACTTAAAATAACAGTGCCTTTGACCTTAAAACATGGCACTGGCCCATGTGACCTTTGCCATTTCCCAATACTTCCCTTTACAGTCTGCAGCCTATAAACAGTGGTGTCTCAAAGCAAAGCAAACCTCTGTAAGTGCTGCCACAGTGCATTAGTTTTTATGTAGCACTCTGTTTATAAAAATTCCCATCCCATAATGCATGACCTTCCTAAAAATATCCACAGCCTCCATAGGCAAGCAGAGCTTTCTGTGCTACACACTGGTTAGATTCCAGCCACCTCAGGGATTCTGATCCATGTCATTAATGACCATCCCAGGGTGTGAGGGCCTGATTAAAGCTTATCAAACTAGACATTTGTTTATTAGATGAGCTCGGCATTATTATTCTAACTGGTAAAAGGGAAATTTTAAACATAACACTCAACCCAAACAAAACTACTTCATGAGGCTTTCAGCAAAAATGCTGCTTAAAAGTATGAACCCGGGATGCAGAGCAGCTTTTATGCACAGTTCAACTTACTGTAATTGTTTCCGGTTCTTTCCTCTAACACCTTCCATGTATGTCATAACTGTTGATCACCATCAGGCATAGACTCGTGGAGATTAGTCATTATACCTCAGACCTAAGCTAATTATTTAAAATAAATACATGTGAAGGCCACTGCCAGACATTCTCGGCAGCCTTCTACTTGCATAATGAGTTTAGTGATTCAACTGACTTGAAGCACAGTAACATCTTATTTTATGCCCCTTCCCTGTCTTTTGCTGGGCTGATGAAGCCAGTTACCCGCCCTTCTCTGTTTTTTTTTTTTTTTTACCCCAAGTATATGGAAGGAGAGTTGCCTTTTCTGGAAATTTGTCTTCCTCTGACATATTGGAGGGCCTTGTTTTGTCCTGTTCTTGTTCAGACCCTCTTGTTCTATGTCCTGTGCTGAGGGACTGTCCTTAAGCTACAGGACAGCCAGCTGGTCCTTTCTGCCACTTCTTCCCCACTCACATGCCCAGGAAGGCCTGGTTGCTGATGCTACTTTATAAATGAGTTGCTTGCATTTTCACAGAGAATGAAGGAAGACCTAATGTGGTTCCAGAATGAAGGACGACCTAACATGTCTCCAGTATCTTTTCACATGATGATTGGGGTCAACAAAAAAATGCTACCCTCTAGATTAGACACATTTCATGGAAACAAGCAAAGGTGCCAGGGCTGGGCTGACTGTGGGATGAGATTTGGTACTGCAGACAGATTTCGATTTCCACAGTTGAGCTGGAAACAAACTGTGCCTTCAAAAAATGGCTTTTCTAACTTAAGGTGAGTTATATGTTAGGTGTGCTACTAACTTAAAAAATAGTGCACTCTCTGGCCAGGCGCGGTGGCTCACGCCTGTAATCCCAGCACTTTGGAAGGCCAAGGCTGGCGGATCACAAGGTCAGGAGATCAAGACTATCCTGGCTAACATGGTGAAACCCCGTCTCTACTAAAAATACAAAAAATTAGCCAGGCGTGGTGGCTGGCGCTTATAGTCCCAGCTACTCGGGAGACTGAGGCAGGAGAATGGCGTAAACCAGGGAGGCGGAGCTTGCAGTAAGCCGAGGCAACAGAGCAAGACTGTGTCTCAAAAAAAAAATTCACTCTCCTTCGAGAAAGTTTTCTAACATCTAGTAATTTGTAACTTAGAAGTGGAGTTGCCTTGTGGATGTCTTTTTTGCATTCTGTAGGAAAGGAAACCTGAATTTAACTCAGGTTGCAAGAAATAAAAATGTCAGTGCATTTAAATTTCTCTTTCTCTAACCTCTTTTTGTGAATATGTAATTTTAAGTGTATACTATACCAATTTAGTAATAATCTTATACTTTGCCCATATAGGCCTTTTCTGCAGATTTTTTTATTTTATTTTATTTTATTTTATTTTATTTTTTTTTTTTTTGAGACTGAGTCTGGCTCTGTCGCCCAGGCTGGAGTGCAGTGGCCGGATCTCAGCTCACTGCAAGCTCCGCCTCCCGGGTTCACGCCATTCTCCTGCCTCAGCCTCCCGAGTAGCTGGGACCACAGGCGCCCGCCACTTCGCCCGGCTAGTTTTTTGTATTTTTTAGTAGAGACGGGGTTTCACCGTGTTAGCCAGGATGGTCCCGATCTCCTGACCTCGTGATCCGCCCGTCTCGGCCTCCCAAAGTGCTGGGATTACAGGCTTGAGCCACCGCGCCCGGCTATTTTATTTTTTTGGAGATAGAGTCTCACTCTGTCACCCAGGCTAGAGTGCAATAGCACAATCTCGGCTCACTGCAACCTCCGCCTCCCAGGTTCAAGCAATTCTCCTGCCTCAGCCTCTCGAGAAGCTGGGATTACAGGTGCGTGCCACCATGCCCAGCTAATTTTTTTATTTTTTTAGTACAGACAGGATTTCACTGTGCTGGCCAGGCTGGTCTCAAACTCCTGACCTCGTGATCTGCCTACCTCGGCCTCCCAAAATGCTGGGATTATAGGTGTTACCTGCAGAATTTTAAAGTTACAAATGTAACTTTTAGCTTTTTAGGTCTGATGAATGCAGTGTCAGTACAAAAAGATGAGCTAGGGCCGGGGCATGGTGGCTCATGCCAATAATCCCAGTGCTTTCGGAGGCCGAGGCAGGAGAGTCTACTGAGGCCAGGAGTTTGAGACCACTCTAAACAACATAGTGAGACCCCATCTCTACAAAAAATTTTTAAAAATAGCTGGGCCTCTAGTCCCAGCTACTTTGGAGGCTAAGGTGGGAGAATTGCTTGAGCTCAGGAATTGGAGGCTGCAGTGAGCTATGATCATGCCACTGCCCTCCAGCCTGGGCAACAGAGGGAGACCCCATCTCTAAAAAATAATAAGGCCAGGCATGGTGGCTCAAGCCTATTAATCCCAGCACTTTGGAAGGCCAAGGTGGGCGGATCACAAGGTCAGGAGATTGAGACCATCCTGGCTAACACGGTGAAACCCTGTCTCTACTAAAAATACAAAAAAAAAAAAAAAGCCGGGCGTGGGGGGGCACCTGTAGTCCCAACTACTTGGGAGGCTGAGGCAGGAGAATGGCGTGAACCTGGGAGGCAGAGGTTTCAGTGAGCCGAGATTGTGCCACTGCACTCCAGCCTGGGCGACAGAGCAAGACTCCATCTCCAAAAATATATGTAAATAATAATAATAAACAAAATGATGAGCTAAGTTCGAGACCAGCCTGGCCAACACAGTGAAACACTGTCTCTCATTAAAAATACAAAAATAATTAGCCGGGCCTGGTGGCATGTGCCTATAGTCCCAGCTACTCAGGAGACTGAGGCATGAAAATCACTTGAACCTGGGAGGCAGAGGTTGCAGTGAGCCGAGATCACACCACTGCACTCCAGCCTGGGTGACAGAGTGAAATTCCATATCAAAAAAAAAAAAAAAAAAATCGATGAGCTAGTCATTAAAAGTACAATTATGTGGGGATGGGATGGGGTCTTTAGTTCGAAGTCTGTTTCAGGACAGCACTTTTCCTCCATGCCTTCAACTCAGCAAATGACCATATTCCATCAAATAAAATGTGAAGTTGTTTTTTAAACAAATTTTGTCTCCTATGTAGTTATTTCTTAGTGAGTTGGTGGAGGGGATCTTCCTCGTTGAGTCTTCATGTATTTGGTCTTCGATGCCACATTTAGCCCTATGAACTACCTTCTATCCTGAAACCCTCTCATCAGTTTTCTAGTCTGTCTCCTACCTCCCTACCTGCTCTGCAGGACTGTCTAGACCAGGGCTCAGCAAATTTCTGTAAAGGGCCGCAGAGTCAGTGTTTTAGGCTTACAGGCCAAACCATCTCCATCTCTGTTGCAACTGCTCAGCTCTGCCATTGTTGCATAAAAGCAGCCAAAGGTCCAGGCGCAGTGGCTCACGCCTGTAATCCCAGCACTTTGGAAGGCCGAGGTGGGCAGATCACTTGAGGTCAGGAGTTTGAAAACAGCCTGGACAACATGGTGAAACCCTATCTCTACTAAAAATGCAGAAATTAGCCAATCATGGTGGAGTGCACCTGTAATACCAACTACTCGGGAGGCTGAGGCAGGAGAATCACTTGAACCCAGGAGGCAGAGGTTGCAGTGAGCCGAGATTGCATCCCTGCACTCCAGCCTGGGCGACAGAGTGAGTCTCAAAAAATAAAGAATGAAAGCAGCCAAAGACAATACATAAATAAGTGAGTGCGTGAGAGTGGCTGTGTTCCAAAGACTGAAATTTGAATTTCACATAATTCACGTGATAAAATGCTATGGATTTTGTTTGTTTGTTTTTGAGACAGCATCTTATTGTAGAATCAAAAGGTCTGAAAAGCATCTGTAGGTTATGCTAGGCCATTTTGGATTTTTTTTTTTTTTTTTTTTTTTTTTTTTTTTTGTGATGGAGTCTCACTCTGTCTTCCAGGCTGGAGTGCATTGGCACAACCTCAGCTCACTGCAACCTCTGCCGCCCTGATTCAAGCAATTCTCCTGCCTCAGCCTCCCGAGTAGCTGAGATTACAGGCGCCCACCACCACACCCAGCTAATTTTTTGTAACTTTAGTAGAGACGGGGTTTCACCATGTTGGCCAGGCTGATCTCAAACTCCTGGCCTCGTGATCCACCCACCTCAGCCTCCCAAAGTGCTGGGATTACAGGTGTGAGCCACTGAGCCCAGCCCATCTTGGAAATTTTTATCTGTCAGTGGGCTAGCTACCCGTGTCCCAAAAGCCACTCTGGTTTTAGTGGAATATCATCTTTATTTATTTATTTTTTATTATTTTTTTTGAGACAGAGTCTTGCTCTGTCGCCCAGGCTGGAGTGCAATGGTGCAATCTTGGCTCACTGCAACCTCCGCCTCCCGGGTTCAAGTGATTCTCCTGCCTCAGCCTCCCGAGTAGCTGGGATTACAGGCACATGCTACCACGCCTGACTAAGTTTTTGTATTTTTAGTAGAGATGGGGTTTCACCCTGTTAGCCAGGATGATCTCAATCGCCTGACCTCGTGATCGGCCTGCCTCGGCCTCCCAAAGTGCTGGGATTACAGACGTGAGCCACTGCACCCGGCCGAATATCATCTTTAAGTATCATCATTATAAATAAGGCATGATGAGGATTTGAACCCAGATTGGACTTTTCTGGGGAGACAAAGAAGCGGACATTACAGGCCGGATGCAGTGACTCACGCCTATAATCCCAGCACTTTCGGAGGCTGAGGTGGGTGGATCACCTGAGGTCAGGAGTTTGAGACCAGCCCGGCCAACATTGTGAAACCTCATCTCTCCTAAAACTACAAAAATTAGCTGGGCGTGGTGGCAGGCATCTGTAATCCCAGCTACTCGAGAGGCTGAAGCAGGAGAATCTTTTTTTTTTTTTTTTTTTTTTGAGATGCAGTCTCGCTCAGTCGCCCAGGCTGGAATGCAGTGACCGGATCTCAGCTCACTGCAAGCTCCGCCTCTTGGGTTTATGCCATTCTCCTGCCTCAGCCTCCCGAGTAGCTGGGACTACAGGCACCCGCCACCATGTCTGGCTACTTTTTTGTATTTTTTAGTAGAGACGGGGTTTCACCATGTTAGCCAGGATGGTCTCGATCTCCCGACCTCGTGATCCGCCCGTCTCAGTCTTCCAAAGTGCTGGGATTACAGGCTTGAGCCACCGCGCCCGGCCTATAGAAGAATCTCTTGAACCTGGGAGGCAGAGGTTGCAGTGAGCTGAGATCGCACCACTGCACTCCAGCCTGGGTGACAGAGCGAGACTCCATCTCAAAAAAAAAAAGAAACCCCGTCTCTACTAAAAAATACAAAAAAACTAGCCAGACGAGGTGTCGGGCGCCTGTAGTCCCAGCTACTCGGGAGGCTGAGGCAGGAGAATGGCGTAAACCCGGGAGGCGGAGCTTGCAGTGAGCTGAGATCCGGCCACTGCACTCCAGCCCGGGCAACAGAGCAAGACTCCGTCTCAAAAAAAAAAAAAAAAAAAATTACCTGGGCATGATGGTCTGCACCTTTAGTCTCAGCTACCTGGGAGGCTAAGGCAGGAGGATTGCTTTGAGCCCAGGAGGTTGAGGTTGCAGTGAGGTATAATCATGCCACTGCACTCCTGGGCAACAGAGTGAGATCTCATCTCAAAAAAAAAAAAAAAAAAAAAAAAAAGCCGGTGTGGTGGCTCATGCCTGTAATTCTAGCACTTTAGGAGGGCAAGGCAGGAGGATCGCTTGAGTCTGGGAATTCAAGACCAGCCTGGGCAACATTGAGAGACCAAGTTCTGTTGTGGGTTGATTTGGCTTTTTTTTTTCTTTTTTAAAATGTGGTTTGTTTCAAGTTTCCCTTCTTGTTAGATAGGCTATCTATCAAGATAGGCTAATACTGATCATGTCATTCCACCACTTAAAACTTCTGTTGGGGCTGGGCGCAGTGGCTCACGCCTGTAATCCCAGCACTTTGGGAGGCCGAGGCAGGCGGATCACATGAGGTCAGGAGTTTGAGACCAGCCTGACCAACATAGTGAAACTCCATCTCTACTAAATATACAAAAATTAGCCAGGCGTGGTGATGCATTCCTGTAATCCTAGCTACTCGGGAGGCTAAGGTAAAATAATCGCTTGAACCCAGGAGGTGGAGGTTGCAGTGAGCTGAGATTATGCCATTGCACTCCAGCCTAGGCAATAAGAGCGAAACTCCATCTCAAAAAAAAACAAACAAACAAACCAAAAAAAAACTGTTGGGGGCCAGGTGCAGTGGCTCACGCCTATAATCCCAGCACTTTGGGAGGCCGAGGTGGGTGAATCACTTGAGGTCAGGAGTTTGAGACCAGCCTGGCCAACATGGTGAGAGACCCCTTCCGGACTAAAAGTACAAAAATTAGCCAGGCATGGTGGCAGGCGCCTGCAATCCCAGCTACTCGGGAGGCTGAGGCAGGAGGATTGCTTGAGTCTAGGAGGTGGAAGTTGCAGTGAGCCCAGATCACACCACTGCACTCCAGCCTGGGTGACAGAATAAGACCCTGTCTCAAAAACAAACAAAAAAATCCCACTTCTGTTGGCTCCTATTAGGGTGTCATTTAGGGAAGCCAGTTGACCAGCTTAGGCAGCACATGACACAGTCTCCACTGATGGCCCTGAGTGTGGCCCTAGGTTCATAGGACAAGAGGTGGCTAGTGTCTTACAGGTACTAACCAAAATCATGATAAATCTTAAAATCTGAAGACCATTATTACCATTTACAATAAGAAAGATAACTGACCAGAATGTAAGTTCTCTGGTGGGAGCCCAGAGCATTGTGCCTGGCACAGAGTAGGCATTTAAGAAGTTTTTGTAGAATGGATAGTAAGAAAAGGAAGGGAGAGAAGAGGGGGTAGGGAAGGAGCAAGTGAAAGAGGAAAAAGCTCATTCTCTTTCGTAGGAAGGCTACTTGAGGAGCCAAGTTAAAATCAGATTGAATAGTGCTTATTGCTCCACTAGATTAAGTACCACCAAGCAGGACCATATCACATTCACCTTTGCATCCCCAAGTCTAGCCCTGGGAGATGCTTAATACAGGTGTGCTGAGCCTATCTGTCCCTTAAATGTTCATTATCTCAGGATCTTACAAAGGGCTTCTTTTCCTGAAATTCAGCAAGGAGGAGTTTTAGTCTGCATGTGTCCGATTACCCAAAGAAATGTTTCCTTCTGCTTGAAGGCAAAGCGACAGTCTTTTTTTTTTTTGAGATGGAGTCTCAGAATCTCGGCTCACTGCACGCTCCGCCTCCCAGGTGCATGCCATTCTCCTGCCTCAGCCTCTCAAGTAGCTGGGACTACAGGCGCCCGCCACCGCGCCCAGCTAATTTTTTGTATTTTTAGTAGAGACGGGGTTTCACTGTGTTAGCCAAGATGGTCTCGATCTCCTGACCTCATGATCCACCTGCCTCGGCCTCCCAAAGTGCTGGGATTACAGGCATGAGCCACTGTGCCTGGCAATTTTTGTATTTTTAGTAGAGAAGGGGTTTCACCATATTGGTCAGGCTGGTCTCAAACTCTTGACCTGTGGTGATCCACCTGTCTTGGCCTCCCAAAGTGCTGGGATTACAGGCATGAGCTGCCATGCCTAGCAGAAAGCCAGAGTCTTGTATGCTCTCAGTCAATCACAGGTGGTCCCATTCTTGCTGGTCCTTGCCTTAGGAATGGCTATGTGCCCTGATGGGATGGGATATGAAGGGAGAGCTCCCAGGTTTCTGGAGGAAGTGATCTTTGCCCTTAAAAAGGGATGCCAAGGGCTGGCCTTGGTGGCTCATACTTGTAAGCCCAGCATACTGGGAGGCCAAGGTGGGAGGATCATTTGAGGCCAGGAGTTTGAGACCAGCCTGAGCAACATAGTGAGAGACCTCATCTCTGCAAAAAAGAAAAAAATAAAAGGGGACACAAGGCCAGGCATGGTGGCACATAACTGTGGTCCCAGCTACTTGGGAGGTTGAGGCAGGAGGATTACTAGAGCCCAGGAGGTTGAGGCTGCAGTGAATGATGATCATGCCACTGCACTCCAGTGTGGGTAACATCATGACACTCTGTCTCTAAAAAAAGGACACAAGGAAATGACTGTCTTTCTCCCACTGGGCATTGGCATAACTGAATGTGAGCCTGGGATAACCAGCCAGAGGATGAGGACAAAACCTGAAAGAAATTAGAACAACAACAAAAAAATCACACAGAAGGCCGGGCGCGGTGGCTCAAGCCTGTAATCCCAGCACTTTGGGAGGCCGAGACGGGCGGATCACGAGGTCAGGAGATCGAGACCATCCTGGCTAACAGGGTGAAACCCCGTCTCTATTAAGAAATACAAAAAACTAGCCAGGCGAGGTGGCGGGCGCCTGTAGTCCCAGCTACTTGGGAGACTGAGGCCGGAGAATGGCGTGAACCCGGGAGGCGGAACTTGCAGTGAGCTGAGATCCGGCCACTGCACTCCAGCCTGGGCGACAGAGCGAGACTCCGTCTCAAAAAAAAAAAAAAAAAAAAAATCACACAGAAGCAGACCCATGGCCTGGACATCCTGCATCTTGAGCTGCCTGCTACAGAGTCGTGTTATGAAAAATAATAAACGCCCTTGCACCTGGCTCAAACTATTTTGAATAGGGCTTTCTGATATTGCAGCCAAAGCACGCTAATACAGCTTGTTAGTTAAGATGATTACATCATGAATCCATGGCGAGTAAACTTTTGTAAGACCATTGAGTCACTCTGGTGTTGCAAGTATAGACGGATCTGATTGCCTAATTCCAGGAGGGTTAGGCCCTGACCTCAGTCATGACTACTTTCTGAATGGGCTTGACACCAGGAATTGAGTGGGAGGAACCTGGGTGACCTAGGAGCTTAAACAAAAATAAAACTTCAATTTTAGAAGAAAAGATGTCCCAAGAAACTGCTCCATGATGGGCAGGAGGTAAAAAAGTGGAAATAGGTACCTGAGCAGGAAAAACTATGTTCATGATTTTATACTAGCTCTTGAGGTTTTAGTCTTCTGTTAGGAAAAGTGGATTTAGGATTAAAGTCTTCTGTCCATACACAATCTACAGCATTAAAAGATTTTACCCTCTCAGACTGGCACACGCCTGTGGTCACCGCTACTCGAGAGGCTGAGGTGGGAGGATCACTTGAGCCTGAAAGTTGGAGGTTGCAGTGAGCCAAGATCAAGCTACTGCACTCCAGCCTGAGTGACACAGTGAGACCCTCATCTCAATTAAAAAAAAAAAAAAAAACCTTACCCTATCAAAGATTAGAGTTCAGTGAAGATCAATTATAAAATACTTCCTCTTTCAAATAGAGATGATGATAACAGGCACTGATGCAATACTCTTAGTAAGCGTTGACTCTTGGTTGTTTTTAGTCAAAGATTTCTAATTCCGGCTCTATTACTGAAGGACCATCTGGCCACCCATTATGGTACATGGGTTATATAACACGAATGCTATGGTTATTGACTGAAAGCCATTTTATAATGAGACACCCTATTGCTATTACATAAAAGGCAGTCTCAGCTATAGAATGAATTCTCGCTTGGTCAGTCGCTGCGGTCCTCCTAATCATGGAGGGAAAAGATGTTTCTCCCAGAAAATCTAAACTGAGTAGGAAAGCCCCAGGAGGTACAAGCCTGGTTGCACATTAGAATTGGCTAGAAGTTTTAAAAAATACTGATTATAGCCCTTGAACATATGAAAAGATGCTTCACTTCACTCCTAATAAGAGCAATGCAAAATAAAACTACTCTGAACATTTTTTTTCACCTATAAGATTGCCAAGAATCTAAAAGTTGGACATATAATTTTATTAATATCCAGTTCTCCTCTACTTCTGAAAATATGGACTGTACAATTTCCTGCACCCTCTGAATTTAGGCTTAGCATGTGACTCATTCTGGCCTATAAAATGTGAGTAGAATTAACATATTTTCCACTGGGCTGAAGGATTTAATAGCTGGTGCTATTAACAAACTATGGGGATTCTCTAGTTCTGTTCCCCAATTCAGCTACTGAGGGAGAAGGTGAAGTGTTCCATTTGGTGTAGCCTCAGGATGGTGGACTTCCACCAGCCTGGATCTGAGCTGCTGTGCGGAGGAACATTGCCCTGTGTCAGAAATAGTTAAGCCACTGCTGCATAAGCCCAGCCCATTCTGACACACGCCGTTGATGAAGCTGTGAGTAAACAGGTATTCTCCTATATTGCTGCAATAGTACAAAATGCTATAAGCTTCATGGAGGGCAATTTGACCATAGCTATAGATGCACATTTATCATTTAATCTATCATTTAACTCCACTTCTGGAAATTCCTCCTACAGAAATGCCTGCATACATATGAAGTGATTTATATACAAAGTTATACATTATGGCATTGTTTGTAACAAGAGTTTGGAAATAAATAAGTATGGAGACTGGTTAAATAAACTATAGTCTATCTTCACAATGGAATAGTATGCAAATATAAAAACAAACAATAAGGAAACTCTCGAAATGCTGATATGGAAATTGTTCCAAGATATATTGTTAGATTTTTTTAAAAGCAAGATGCAGGCCGGGCGCAGTGGCTCACGCCTGTAATCCCAGCACTTTGGGAGGCCAAGGTGGGTGGATCACCAGGTCAGGAGATCGAGACCATCCTGGCTAACACAGTGAAACCCCATCTCTACTAAAAATACAAAAAATTAGCCGGGCATGGTGACGGGTGCCTGTAGTCCCAGCTACTCAGGAGGCTGAGGCAGAAGAATGGCGTGAACCCGGGAGGCTGAGCTTGCAGTGAGCCAAGATTGCGCCACTGCACTCCATCGTAGGTGATAGAGCGAGACTCCGTCTCAAAAAAAAAAAAAAAGAAAAAAAAAAAAAAGCAAGATGCAGAAGAGTAGGTATGTTTCCTTTAGTGTAAGAAAGGGGGAAAAGCCGGGCGCGGTGGCTCACGCCTGTAATCCCAGCACTTTGGGAGGCCGAGGCGGGCGGATCACAAGGTCAGGAGATCGAGACCACAGTGAAACCCCGTCTCTACTAAAAATACAAAAAATTAGCCGGGCGCGGTGGCGGGCGCCTGTAGTCCCAGCTACTCAGGAGGCTGAGGCAGGAGAATGGCGTGAACCCAGGAGGCGGAGCTTGCAGTGAGCCGAGATCGCGCCACTGCACTCCAGTCTGGGCGACAGCGTGAGACTCTGTCTCAAAAAAAAAAAAA
>NC_037678.1:33184031-33185566 GCF_003255815.1 Theropithecus gelada | reverse complement strand
ATCTCGGCTCACTGCAAGCTCCGCCTCCCAGGTTCAGGCCATTCTCCTGCCTCAGCCTCCGAGTAGCTGGGACTACAGGCGCCCGCCACCACGCCCGGCTAGTTTTTTGTATTTTTAGTAGAGACGGGGTTTCACCATGTTAGCCAGGATGGTCTCGATCTCCTGACCTCGTGATCCGCCCGCCTCGGCCTCCCAAAGTGCTAGGATTACAGGCTTGAGCCACCGCGCCCGGCTTACATAAACATTTGTGTGATACACGAGATGAACAGAAGTGGTTAACTATAGGGTCCTCCAAGTTGGATGGGATGGGAGCAGGACTTCTCAATAAATACCATTTGTATCACTTTATATTTGCACCATATTAATACATTACTTATATATATATACATATACATATATACATATACATATATACATACATATATATATATATGTATATATATAGAGAGAGAGTACTCAGGTCTCCCTGCAGGCCAAATAAGTAAATGAGTCTTCTGGGATTAGGACTGGGCTTTTTTTTGTTGTTGTTTTTAATGCTATGCAGGTGATCAAATGTTTAGTCAGCACTGAAAATTGGTGTTTTAAGCTCCAGTCTCAGACGAAACAGGGTATCAGAGAGGCAGTTTTTGTGTTGTGGGTATGGGTAGTATTTGGCCTTTGCTCTGTGTTCTAAAACCTAACTCTGATGGCTCAAGTCACCCTTCTGGTTGGAATACTACAACGAGATGAGGGAGTTCCATCTGGCACAGTTGTTGACAGTGCTGTGGGATATGCCTGGATCATGTGCCAAGCTATCTGGAACTGAATACTCTGAACTAGAGAATTGGGCCAGACACAGAGATGAAGTAAGGTGCAAACCAATACTGAATTTATCAAGGCTGTGTGGTTATAATCAGGGGCCTTTTTTCGGAGAAGACATCTATTAGAAGTTGTGGTAGTAGGCTGGGCACGGTGGCTCACGCCTGTAATCCCAGCACTTTGGGAGGCCGAGGCGGGCAGATCACAAGGTCGGGAGATCGATACCATCCTGGCTAACAAGGTGAAACCCCATCTTCACTAAAAATACAAAAATTAGCTGGGCGTGGTGGCGGGTGCCTGTAGTCCCAGCTACGAAGGAGGCTGAGGCAGGAGAATGGCGTGAACCTGGGAGGGGGAGCTTTCAGTGAGCCGAGATTACATCACTGCACTCCAGCCTGGGCAACAGAGCAAGACTCCATCTCAAAATAATAATAATAATAATAATAATATGGCCGGGCGCGGTGGCTCAAGCCTGTAATCCCAGCACTTTGGGAGGCCGAGACGGGCGGATCACGAGGTCAGGAGATCGAGACCATCCTGGCTAACACGGTGAAACCCCGTCTCTACTAAAAAATACAAAAAACTAGCCGGGCGAGGTGGCGGTTGCCTGTAGTCCCAGCTACTCGGGAGGCTGAGGCAGGAGAATGGCGTGAACCCGAGAGGAGGAGCTTGCAGTGAGCTGAGATCCGGCCACTGCACTCCAGCCTGGGTGACAGAGCGAGACTCCGTCTCAAAAA
>NC_037678.1:33179538-33183932 GCF_003255815.1 Theropithecus gelada | reverse complement strand
AAAAAAAAAAAAAAAAAAAAAAAAAAAAAAAAAAAAAAAAATAATAATAATAATAATAATTTGTGGTAGTGACCCTAAAAAAGTTCTGGGTCACACTGGGAGCAACACAAAAGGCACACATTCAATACAGAAGATTTTTGACCTAAAGTTGGCAAACAACGGCCCATGGGCCAAATCTTGCCCACCAACTCTATCTTTATGACTTGTGGGCAAAGAGTGTTTTTGTTTCGTTTTTTGTTTTTTTTGAGATGGAGTTTCGCTCTTGTTGCCCAGGCTGGAGTGCAATGGCACGATCTTGGCTACAACCTCTGCCTCGCGAATTCAAGCAATTCTCTTGCTTCAGCCTCCCAAGTAGCTGGGATTATAGGCATGTGCCACCATGCCTGGCTACTTTTGTATTTTTAGTAGAGACGGGATTTCTCCATGTTGATCAAGCTGGTCTCAAACTCCCGACCTCAGGTGATCCACCCGCCTCAGCCTCAGCCTCCAAAGTGTTGGATGTGAGCCACCACGCCCAGCCAAGAGTGGTTTTTACATCTTTAAATGGTTGGGGGAAAAGTCAAAAGAATAACTCAGGATACATGAAGATTATGTGAAATTCAAATTTCAGGGCCCATAAATAAAGTTTTACTGGAATAAAGCTATACCTAAATCTATTGGGACAAAGTCACATATAGTGTGGCTGCTTTCCCATCACAATGGCAGAGTTGAGTAGTTGTGGCAGACACGTACCTGGCACTCTCATCCCTTTGTGCTGCTGCTCAGTGCACTACAAGTTGGAGTGCTGCAATTATAACTCAGCAGTATTTTGGCCAGGCGCGGTGGCACACGCCTGTAATACCAGCACTTTGGGAGGCTGAGGCAGGCAGATCACGAGGTCAGGAGTTCGAGACTAGCCTGACCAACATGGTGAAACCTCGTCTCTACTAAAAATACAAATAATTAGCCAGGCGTGGTGGCGGGCGCCTAGAGTCCCAGCTACTCAGGAGGCTGAGGTAGGGGAATTGCTTGAACCTGGGAGGCGGAGGTTGCAGTGAGCTGAGATCATGCCACTGCACTCTAGCCTAGGCAACAGAGCAAGATGCCTTCTCAGAAAAAAAACAAAAAAAACAAAAAACAAACAAACAAAAATTGCCAATGCACATCTCGTATCAAAAGAAGAAAAGTAGAATTTTCTTTTTTTGAGACAGGGTCTTGTTCTGTTGCCCAGGCTGGAGTGCAGTGGTGTTGATCACAGCTAACTGCAGCCTTGACCTCCTTGGCTAAAGCAATTCTCCCACCTAAGCCTCCTGAGTAGCTTGGGCCACTATGCACAGCTAATTTTTTTTAAATTTTTTGTGGCGATGGGGTCTTGCTATGTTACCCAGGGTAGTCTCAAACTCCCGGCCTCAAGTGATCCTCCTGCCCCAGCCTCCCAAAGTGCTGGGATTACAGGCATGAGCCACTGCACCAGGCTAGAAAAGTAGACTTTGAATGTCACACTTTCAAGGCAAAGTGTAGATTATTTTGTTACTGTATACAATTGCACGGTCGGGCGCAGTGGCTCACACCTATAATCTCAGCACTTTGGGAGGCCAGGCAGGTGGATCACTTGAAGTCAGGAGTTTGAGACCAGCTGCCTGGCCAACATGGTGAAACCCCATCTTTACTAAAAATACAAAAATTAGCTGGGTGTGGTGGTACATGCCTGTAATCCCAACTACTTGGGAGGCTGAGGCAGAAGAATCACTTGAACCCGGGAGATGGAGTTTGCAGTAAGCTGAGATTGCACTACTGCACTCCAGCCTGGGTGACAGAGTAAGACCCTGTCTTAAAAAAAAAAAAAAAAAAAAGCATACAATTGCAGAGTATTGTGTTTATTATGCAGTGACACTGTATCTGTGCTAAAAGAATAAAATGTACGTTAACTTAGACTAAGCAGTCATCACAGTATTACCAATTTATAGGAAAGTAATAGTCAGAAAAATTGGAACATTTTGGGTGGGTGCTGCAGCTCATGCCTGTAATCCCAGCACTTTGGGAGGCTGAGGCAGGAGAATCGCTTGAGCCCAGGAATTTGAGACCATCCTGGGTAATACAGCAAGACCTCATCACTCAAAAAAAAAAAAAAAATTGGCCAGGAGTGGTGGCGTGTGCCTGTCCTCCCAGCTGCTTGGGAAGCTGAGCTGGGATGACTGCCTGAGCCCAGGAGGTCGTGGCTGCAGTGAGCTGTGATCATGCCACTGCATTCCAGCCTGGGTGACAAAGCAAAACCCTGTCTCAGATTAAAAATTTCAAATGGAACATCTTATCAGAATTTCTGCACAAAAATGAAAAATGAGGCTGGGTGTGGTAGCTCATGCTTATAATCCCAACACTTTGGGAGGCCAAGGTGGGAGGATCACTTGAGCCCAGGAGTTTGAGAACAGACTGGGCAACAGAGCAAGATCTGGCTGTACAAAAAAAAATTTTTTTTTGAGAGAGTCTCCCTCTGTCACCCAGGCTGGAGTGCAGTGGCGCGATCTCGGCTCACTGCAAGCTCCGCCTCCTGGGTTCACGCCATTCTCCTGCCTCAGCCTCCTGAGTAGCTGGGACTACAGGTGCCCACCACCTCGCCCGGCTAATTTGTTTTGTATTTTTAGTAGAGACGGGGTTTCACTGTGTAGCCAGAATGGTCTCAATCTCCTGACCTCGTGATCCACCCGCCTCGGCCTCCCAAAGTGCTGGAATTATAGCTGTGAGCCACCACGCCCAGCCCACAATTTTTTTTTTTTTTAATTAGGCAGGTGTGGTGGCACACACCTATAGTACCAGCTACTTGGGAGGCTGAGGTGGGAGAATCACTTGAGCCCTGGAGATAGAGGCCACAGTGAGCTGTGATCATGGCACTGCACTCTAACTTGGGTGCCAGAATGAAACCCTGTCTCAAAAAAAGAAAAGAAAAAATGAAAATGAAACTGCAAAAGTAAATTTCCAAGGGGCTTATGTGTTAGCCAAAGAAAGCTGCTTACTGGTGGTGAATTCATTAAATTGTGTTTGTAGTAGCAGAAGAAAAGTGTCCAGAGAAAAATGATTTTGAATTATTTTCCTTGATTATCGACAACTTGATAGATGTTACCATTAGTGCTCAATTGCTGTTGTTTATTTGAGGTATCAATTTTGAGTATAAAATCACTGATGAATACATCTCTCTTGAATAGTGTGCATGGAATAACCATAGGCAATATTCTGAAAAGTTAGCCGGGCACGGTGGCTCACACCTGTAATCCTAACACTTTGGGAGGCCAAGGATAGCAGACAGCTTGAGCCCAGGAGTTCGAGACCAGCCTGGGCAACACAGTGGGCCCTCATCTCTAGTAGACTTGACCTCTGCCAGGTGCGATGGCTCATGCCTGTAATCCAGCACTTTTGGAGGCTGAGGCAGGCAGATCACCTGAGGTTGGGAGTTCAAGACCAGCCTGGCCAACATGGAGAAACACTGTCTCTACTAAAAATACAAAAATTATCCGGACGTACTGGCACACACCTGTCATTCCAGCTGCTCAGGAGGCTGAGGCACGAGAGTCGTTTGCACCTGGGTGGCAGAGGTTGTGGTGAGCCAAGATCATACCACTGCACTCCAGCCTGGGTGACAAGAGTGAGACTCTGTCTCAAAAATACATAAGCTGGGCGCGGTGGCTCACACCTATAATCCCAGCACTTTGGGAGGCTGAGGCAGCCGGATCACCTGAGGTCAGGAGTTCAAGACCAGCCTGCCCAACATGGTGAAACCCTGTATCTACAAAAATACAAAAATTAGCTGGGCATGGTGGCGTGCGCCTGTAATCCCAGCTACTTGGGAGGCTGAGGCAGGAGAATCACTTGAACCCAGGAGGCAGGCGTTACAGTGAACCAAGATTGCACCACTGCACTCCAGCCTGGGCGACAGAGCGAGACTCTGTCTCAAACAAACAAGCAAACAACAACAACAAAATAAATAAAGACTTGACCTCAGACCAGATGTGATGACCTGCTGAATTTAAGCATATTAGTCAGCAGAGGAAAAGAAACTAACCAGGATTCCCTCAGTAATGGCAAGTGAACAGGTAAGAGCCCAGCACCAAATCCCTGCCTTGCAGAGTTTTTACATATATACATATATATACATATATATGTGCATTATATATATATGTATTCTTTTTAAGTTGAGAAAACAATAATTCAGTACAACCCAAAGTGGAATCTGCTAAGATGTGTAACAAGTGATGGTGGTAATCATGTATGAAGCAGAAAAAGGCTTAGTTGAACAAATTTATAAAGTCCCGGAAAATAATAATGAGTTTAGAGCCTATGATTATTTATTACATTATTCATCTAAAACTAATCCATGAAAAAAATATATATATTTTTCTTTTTTTTTTTTTTTTTTTTTTTTT
>NC_037678.1:33150558-33179475 GCF_003255815.1 Theropithecus gelada | reverse complement strand
TTTTTTTTGAGACGGAGTCTTGCTCTGTGCCCCAGGCTGGAGTGCAGTGGCGCGATCTCGGCTCACTGCAAGCTCCGCCCCCCCGGGTTCACGCCATTCTCCTGCCTCAGCCTCCCAAGTAGCTGGGACTACAGGCGCCCACCACCTCGCCCGGCTAATTTTCTTGTATTTTTAGTAGAGACGGGGTTTCACCGTGTTAGCCAGGATGGTCTCGATCTCCTGACCTCGTGATCCGCCCGTCTCGGCCTCCCAAAGTGCTGGGATTACAGGCTTGAGCCACCGCGCCCGGCCAAAAAAAAATATATATATATATTTTTCAAGACAGAGTCTCGCTAAGTCACTCAGGCTGGAGTGCAGTGGCGCAATCTCAGTTCACTGCAACCTCCGCCTCCCAGGTTCAAGTGATTCTCCTGCCTCAGTCCCCTGAGTAGCTGGGACTACAGGTGCATGCCACCACACCTGGCTAATTTTTGTAATTTTAGTAGAGACAGGGTTTCACCACGCTGGTCTCAAACTCCTAACCTTAGGTGATCTGCGCGCCTTGGCCTCCCAAAGTGCTGGGATTACAGATGTGAGCCACTGAGCCTGGCTCCCCAAAATATTTCAATCTACCATGTGTTATTGAACTAGAAATGTTAACAGGGAATTTCATTTGCTCTCATGTTTAACCATCACAAAACATCACTTTTTGTCAGAAACAGAAGCTAAATATCCTGACTTGTCCTATCATACATCATTTCAATGACTTAGCAATGATTAGGTTTTATTAATTTTTTTTAAGCTCAGGGCCAAGATTGAAATTATTGAAAACAGACAAAAATAATTCTAAACCATTATTACTGAATAATTAATAGCTTTGGGGATTAGCTTTTGCTACAAACTTCGTAATGTTTCTTTTTTTTTTTTTTGAGACCGAATCTTGCTCTCTCACCTAGGCTGGAGTGCAGTGGTGCGATCTTGGCTCACGGCAACCTCTGCCTCCCGGGTTCAAGCGATTCTCCTGCCTCCTAGCTGGGATTACAGGCATGTGCCATCATGC
Source organism: Theropithecus gelada (assembly GCF_003255815.1). Classification (NCBI taxonomy): domain Eukaryota; kingdom Metazoa; phylum Chordata; class Mammalia; order Primates; family Cercopithecidae; genus Theropithecus; species Theropithecus gelada. Next base: position 33,178,436 of record NC_037678.1, on the reverse strand, counting down.
CTGGCTAATTTTTTGTATTTTTAGTAGAGACTGGGTTTCACCATGTTAGCCAGGATGTTCTCGATCTCCTGACCTCGTGATCTGCCCGCCTCGACCTCCCAAAGTGCTGGGATTACAGGAGTGAGCCACCACACCAGGCCTGATGTTTCTTAATGAATTAAACCTAAGGCCGGGCGCGGTGGCTCACGCCTGTAATCCCAGTGTGGGGGAAAGAAAGAGAGATCAGCCTGTTACTGTGTCTATAAAGAAGTAGACATAAGAGACTCCATTTTGTTCTGTATTTGTGATGCTGTTAATCTGTGACCCTACCCTCAACCTTGTCTTTGCAAGAGGCATGTGCTGTGGTGACTCAAGGTTTAATGGATTTTGGGCTGTGCAGGATGTGTCTTTGTTAAACAAGTGCCTGAAGGCAGCTTGCTGGTTAAAAGTCATCACCATTCTCTTAATTTCAACTACCCAGGGACACATACACGGCCAAAGGTCGCAGGGACCTCTGCCTAGGAAAGCTAGGTATTGTCCAAGGTTTCTCCCCATGTGACAGGATGAAACCATGCTGCTAAAAGGTTTATGGAGATGTTTGCATATGCATCTCAAGGCACAGCATTTTCCTTTAAACTTATTCATGTCACAGAGGTTTTTGTTCATGTCTTACTGCCGATTTCCTCCCTACAATGATCCTATTGTCCTGCCACTCCCTTATCTTTAAGATGGTAAAGATAGCCGGGCGCGGTGGCTCAAGCCTGTAATCCCAGCACTTTGGGAGGCCGAGACGGGCGGATCACGAGGTCAGGAGATCGAGACCATCCTGGCTAACACGGTGAAACCCCGTCTCTACTAAAAAATACAAAAAAACTAGCCGGGCGAGGTGGCGGGCGCCTGTAGTCCCAGCTACTCGGGAGGCTGAGGCAGGAGAATGGCGTGAACCCGGGAGGCGGAGCTTGCAGTGAGCTGAGATCTGGCCACTGCACTCCAGCCTGGGTGACAGAGCAAGACTCCGTCTCAAAAAAAAAAAAAAAAAAAAAAGATGGTAAAGATAATTATCAATAAATACTAAGGGAACTCAGAGACTGGTGCCGGTGTGGGTCCTCTGTAAGTTGAGAGCGGGTCCCCTGGGCCCACTTTTTCTTTCTCTATATTTTGTCTCTGTGTCTCACTTCTTTTCTCAAGTCTCTCGTTCCACCTAACGAGAAACACCCACAGGTGTGGAGGGGCAGGCCACCCCTTCATCCTAGCACTTTGGAAGGCCAAGGTGGGTGGATCACCAGGTCAGGAGATCGAGACCATCCTGGCTAACACGGTGAAACACTATCTCTACTAAAAATACAAAAAATTAGCTGGGCGTGGTGGCGGACGCCTGTAGTCCCAGCTACTCGGGAGGCTGAGGCAGGAGAATGGCATGAACTCGGGAGGTGGAGCTTGCAGTGAGCCAAGATGGTGCCACTGCACTCTAGCCTGGGCGACAGAGCAAGACCTCATCTCAAAAAAAAAAAAAAAAAAAAATGAATTAAACCTAAAATTACAGGGCAAAAAAGTGCTTATACACAAAATACATACTGTAGCAAAGTCAATGATAACTAACTGTTTTAAATCACAACTAATGTTAAGGCCAGGCGTGGTGGCTGACACCTGTATTCCCAGCACTTTGGGAGGCTGAGGCAGGTGGATCACTTGAGGCCAGGAGTTCAAGACTAGTCTGGACAACACGGTGAAACTCTGTCTCTACTAAACAACACAAAAATTAGCCAGATGCAGTGGCATGTGCCTGTAATTCCAGCTACTTGGAAGGCTGAGACACAAGAATTGCATGAGTCTGGGAGGTAAAGGTTGTAGTGAGCTGAGATTGTGCCACTGCACTCCAGTCTGGGCAACAGGGCAAGACTTTGTCTCAAAAAAAAAAAAAAGAAGAAGAAAAGAAAACAAGTAATGTTAAGCTGCTTTATTTTTTGTTTTGTTTTTTTTTTTTTTTTTGAGACTGAGTCTGGCTCTGTCGCCCAGGCTGGAGTGCGGTGGCCGGATCTCAGCTCACTGCAAGCTCCGCCTCCCGGGTTCACGCCATTCTCCTGCCTCAGCCTCCCGAGTAGCTGGGACCACAGGCGCCCGCCACTTCGCCCGGCTAGTTTTTTGTATTTTTTAGTAGAGACGGGGTTTCACCGTGTTAGCCAGGATGGTTTCGATCTCCTGACCTCGTGATCCGCCCGTCTCGGCCTCCCAAAGTGCTGGGATTACAGGCTTGAGCCACCGCGCCCGGCCTTTTGTTTTGTTTTGAGACAGGGTCTCCCTCTGTCGCCCAGGCCAGAGCGCAGTGGCACAATCGTAGTTCACTGCAGCCTTGAACTCCTGGGCCCAAGCAATCCTCCTATCTCATCCTCCCAAGTAGCTATGATCACAGGCACACACAACCAAGCTAGGCTAATTTTTAATTTTTTTTTTTTTTTTTTTGAGACCAGTCTCACTCTGTCACCCAGGCTGGAGTGAAGCGGCGCAATCTCAGCTCACCGCAACCTCCGCCTCCCAGGTTCAAGCGATTCTTGTGCCTCAGCCTCTCGAGTAGCTAGGATTATAGGCGGGTGTCACCACACCTGGATAATTTTTGTATTTTTAGTAGAGATGGGGTTTTACCATGTTTGTCAGGCTGGTATCGAACTTCTGGCCTCAAGTGATCTACCTGCCAAGGCCTCCCAAAGTGTTGGGATTACAGGCGTGAGCCATCATGCCTGGCCAATTTTTAAATTTTTTTGTGTGGAGACAGGGTTTCGCTATGTTGCCCAAGCTGGTCTTGAACTCCTGGCTGAAATGATCCTCTTGCCTTGGCCTCTCAAAGTACTGGGATTACAAGCATGAGCCACTGTGCCTAGCCTTAAGTGCTTTAAATACTTCTTGTGCTGTCAAAAGGTAAAACAGGAAGCACGATCTCTATTCCTACACAAATTTGCAGCAGAGACATCTCAGCTCAAACTACAGTTGCAGAGGCAATTTCTAGATCTTGATGCCAAGTGTAATGGAATTTCACATATTTCAAAACCCATTTAATTGTGAGATTGAGTAGCTTCTACCTAACCTTCAATTGAAGGTGGTTACTCTGCAATAACAGGCAAATACCAAGAGAAGAATCTAATAGAATTCTATAAATGCCTTCCAACAATGAATATACTCAATTAAAATCATATGCTCGGCCGGGCGCGGTGGCTCAAGCCTGTAATCCCTGCACTTTGGGAGGCCGAGACGGGCGGATCACGAGGTCAGGAGATCGAGACCATCCTGGCTAACATGGTGAAACCCCGTCTCTACTAAAAAAATACAAAAAACTAGCCGGGCGCGGTGGCGGGCGCCTGTAGTTCCGGCTACTCGGGAGGCTGAGGCAGGAGAATGGCGTGAACCCGGGAGGCGGAGCTTGCAGTGAGCCGAGATCCGGCCACTGCACTCCAGCCTGGGCGACAGAGCGAGACTCCGTCTCAAAAAAAAAAAAAAAAAAAAAAAAAAAAAATCATATGCTCACGGACTGGCATTAGTATTGCCAATGCTATCTAGGTGAAAGACATTTTCTTTTTTTTTTTAAGGTTTTTTTTTTTTGACTCATCACTATATATATAAATGAGGAAAATACATTTTCAAATATGAAGTATGTAAAATTTCATTATAGATCAGCATTAACAGCTCAGCATTTAGGGCCAGACATGGTGACTCATGCCTGTAATCCCAGCACTCTGGGAGGCTGAGGTGGGTGGATTGCTTGAGTCCAGGAGTTTGAGATAGCCTGGGCAACATAGCAAGACCCCGTCTCTATAAAAAATTTAAAAATTGGCCTGGCATGGTGGTGCACGTCTATGGTCCCAATTACTTGGGAGGCTAAGGAGGGAGGATCGCTTGAGCCCAGGAGATTGAAGCTGCAGTGAGCCAAGATCGCGCCATTACCATTTCATACCAGCCTGGGTGACAGAGCCAGAACCTGACACAAAAAACAAACGAACAAACAAACAAACAAACAAACAAACGTTTTTCCTACGCTCTCCCCTCACACTGGTGAATGAGAAGCATCTGAGCCCAGATGGGCAGTCTACAGTGAGCCAAGATCTCACCACTGCACACCAGCCTAGGCAACCAGGGTGAGACACTGTCTCAAAAAAATTAAAAAAGCTCAGCATTAAATAGTGTACACTAACTTTGAATCCCAATTAAGCAGAATGTTATTCCAAACAAATGAATCCCATTCTTCCCATTACTATACATAGATTACAAAAAAAAATTATACTCAATTGCTCTTATACTTTAATGTATAAAAAATTTGCAGCAAAATATTTTTCTTCTTATACACTGACTTACATAAATTTCCTTGATTTGCCACTTGGTCCACAAAGCTTAACATATTTACTATCTGGCCCTTTATAGTAAAAGTTTGCTGACCCCTGGTGCAAAGAGTTGCATAGAACTAGTTTATTTGAGATAAGGGTGAGAGGGAATCAGTGTTCCCTAGTGGAAGGATCATCCTGCTCAGATCTTTACAAATGACATGCCAAAGGGTTCTGAAATCCAGGGACAAGAGAATTTGACTTTCAGTTCAGAAGTAGCTAAGTGACAAGAAAGTAGGCATACCACTTTTTTTTTTTTTTTTTTTTTTTTTTTTTTTTTTTTTTGAGACGGAGTCTGGCTCTGTCGCCCAGGCTGGAGTGCGGTGGCCGGATCTCAGCTCACTGCAAGCTCCGCCTCCCGGGTTCACGCCATTCTCCTGCCTCAGCCTCCCGAGTAGCTGGGACCACAGGCGCCCGCCACTTCGCCCGGCTAGTTTTTTTTGTATTTTTTAGTAGAGAGGGGGTTTCACCGTGTTAGCCAGGATGGTCTCGATCTCCTGACCTCGTGATCCGCCCGTCTCGGCCTCCCAAAGTGCTGGGATTACAGGCTTGAGCCACCGCGCCCGGCCGGCATACCACTTTTAAGGACAAAACAAAAGTACATGAGAAAATGGCAAGGGGAATATGACCGCACTTTATAACACTTGGACATGCTTTCTGTGGCAGTCAACAGAATTTCCAGGTATGGCAGCTTAGCCTAGATCAGGAATATAACCCATGAAGGAAGTGATTACTAATTTGATATTATGATAAGGATATGAACATTATTATTTTTGTTTTTGGGGGTTTTTTTGAGACAGAGTTTCACTCTTGTTGCCCAGGATAGAGTACAATGGCACAATCTTGGGTCCCTGCAACCTCCGCCTCATGGGTTGAAGCGATTCTCCTGTCTCAGCCTCCCGAGTAGCTGGGATTACAGGTGCCTGCCACCAGGTCCAGCTTATTTTTTGTATTTTTAGTAGAGATCGAGTTTCACTATGTTGGCCAGGCTGGTCTCGAGCTCCTGACCTCAGGGGATCCCCTGCCTCAGCCTCCCAAAGTGCTGGGATTACAGGAGTGAGCCACCGTGCCCAGCCGAACATTATTCTTCTTATTATCCGAGACAGGGTCTGGCTCTGTCACCCAGGATGGAGTGCAGGGGCGCGATCTTGGCTCACAGCAACCTCTGCCTCCCAGGCTCAAGTCATCCTCCCACCTCCACCTCCTGAGTAGCTGGTACTATAGGTGCACGCCACCACATCCAGCTAATTTTTGTATTTTTGGTGGACATGAGGTTTCACCATGTTGCCCAGACTGGTCTTGAACTCCTGAGCTCCAGCAATCCACCCTCCTTGGCCTCCCAAAGTGCTTGGATTATAGGAGTGAGCCACCACACCTGGCCATGTCTCGCTCTGTCGCCCAGGCTGGAGTGCAGGGGCACGATCTCGGCTCACTGCAACCTCTGCTTCCCAGGTTCAAGCAATTCTCCTGCTTCAGCCTCCCAAGTAGCTAGGACTACAGACACTCGCCACCAGTCCTGGCAATTTTTTTTTTTTTGAGACGGAGTCTTGCTCTGTTGCCCAGGCTGGAGTGCAGTGGCGCAATCTCGGCTCACTGCAAGCTCCGCCTCCCAGGTTCACACCATTCTCCTGCCTTAGACTCCCAAGTAGCTGGGACTACAGGCACCCGCCACCATGCCTGGCTACTGTTTTTTGTTTGGTTGGTTTTTTTTTTTTTTGTATTTTTAGTAGAGACAGGGTTTCACCATGTTAGCCAGGATGGTTTTTTGTTTTTTTGTTTTTTTTTTGAGACGGAGTCTTGCTCTGTCACCCAGGCTGGAGTGCAGTGGCCAGATCTCGGCTCACTGCAAGCTCCGCCTCCCGGGTTCACGCCATTCTCCTGCCTCAGCCTCCCGAGTAGCTGGGACTACAGGCGCCTGCCACCTCACCCGGCTAGTTTTTTGTATTTTTTTTTTTTTTGAGACGGAGTCTCGCTCTGTTGCCCAGGCTGGAGTGCAGTGGCCAGATCTCAGCTCACTGCAAGCTCCGCCTCCTGGGTTCACGCTATTCTCCTGCCTCAGCCTCCCGAGTAGCTGGGACCACAGGCGCCGCCACCTCGCCTGGCTAATTTTTTGTGTTTTTAGTAGAGACGGGGTTTCGCCGTGTTAGCCAGGATGGTCTCGATCTCCTGACCTTGTGATCCGCCCGTCTCGGCCTCCCAAAGTGCTGGGATTACAGGCTTGAGCCACCGCGCCCGGCCGTTTTTTGTATTTTTTAGTAGAGACGGGGTTTCACCGTGTTAGCCAGGATGGTCTCGATCTCCTGACCTCGTGATCCACCCGTCTCGGCCTCCCAAAGTGCTGGGATTACAGGCTTGAGCCACCGCGCCCGGCCAGCCAGGATGGTTTTGATCTGACCTTGTGATCTGCCCGCCTCGGCCTCCCACAGTGCTAGGATTATAGGCGTAAGCCACCGCGCCTGGCCTTTTTTTTTTGAGACAGAGTCTTGCTCTGTCACCCAGGATAGAGTGCAGTGGTGCCATCTGGCCTCACTGCAACCTCTGTCTCCTGTGCTCAAGCGATCCTCCTGCCTCAGCCTCCCAAGTAGCTGGGATTACAGTCGCCCGCCACCACACCTGGCTAATTTTTGTATTTTTAGTAGAGACGGGATTTCACCATGTTGGCCAGGCTGGTCTTGAACTCCTGACCTCATGATCCACCCGCCTTGGCCTCCCAAAGTTTTGGGATTACAAGTGTGAGCCACCATGCCCAGTCTAGCTGCTGCTTCTTTTTTTTTTTTTTTTTTTTTGAGACAGAGTCTCGCTCTGTCACTCAGGATGGAATGCAGTGGCGGGATCTTGGCTCACTGCAACCTCCGCCTCTCAGGTTCAAGCGATTCTCCAGCCTCAGCCTCCCTAGTAGCTGGGATTACAGGCATGTGCTACCACACCCAGCTAAGTTTTGTTATTTTCAGTAAAATGGGGTTTTGCCATGTTGGCCAGGCTGGTCTTGAACTCCTGACCCCAGGTGATCCACCCTCCTTGGCCTCCCAAAGTGCTGGGATTACAGGTGTGAGCCACCAGGCCTGGACATGAACATTATTTTCTAAGTATTACAGTAGCAAAGTAGTAGAAAAGAAAAAAAGAAAATCCTCAATGAGATTTTTTTCATTTAGGGAAATAAACTTAGAAATATATGTAAAACATGGAACAGTGGCTGAGAACTAATGAGAGAAAATTTCTTGCACAGGAGGCAAAAAACTCAATGATTTAGGTTAGTAAATGCAGTACAAATGGAAGAGATTGACCAGTCCTTGTGTAGAGAGCATCCGAAGACTGCTGAGATGCTCTGAGTTACCACAGTAAACATATCACGTAATTGTGCATCTACATTTTCACACTTCTTCTACCCTTAGTATCATTGCTGAAAAAGAGAAGGGCAGGAAGATGGGACAAAAGGTTGTTCTGGTGCCTTCAGTAAGGCAGCAATCTAGGGAGATTGCCAGGCCCTGACCATCACCCAAAGGGTTGAGCCTGCCCAGGCAGGAAGAACAAAGAGCCAATAGCGGGGTCCCAAAATTGTGGCCTCTCTGCAGTGTCAGGGCTAGGAAGTAAAGAATCCAGACAAGTTGCTCAAAAATATTTGTCATTTTGAATCTAGATTGTAATTATCTTTTTTTTTTTTTTTTTTTAATTTATTTATTATTATTATACTTTAAGTTGTAGGGTACATGTGCATAACGTGCAGGTTTGTTACATATGTATACTTGTGCCATGTTGGTCTGCTGCACCCATCAACTCGTCATTTGCATCAGGTATAACTCCCAATGCAATCCCTCCCCCCTCCCCCCCTTTTTTTTTTTTTTAAGAGACACAGTTTCACTGTGTCACCCAGGCTGGAATACAGTGGCATGATCCAGGGCTCACTGCAGCTTCAACCTCCTAGGCTCAAGCACATCACCTGCCTCAGACTTCCAAAGTGTTGTGTTTACAGGCATGAACCACCACACGTGGCAACTGTAGTTATTACTTTTTGATATGGAGTCTTACTCTGTCACTAAGGATGGAGAGCAGTGGTGCGATCTCGGCTCACTGCAACCTCCGCCTCCTGGGCTCAAGCGATTCTCCTGCCTCAGCCTCCCCAGTAGCTGGGACTACAGGCATGTGCCACCATGCCTGGTCTTTAGTAGAGATGGGGTTTCACCATGTTGGCCAGGCTGGTCTTGAACTCCTGACCTCAGCTGATCTGCCTGACTTGGCCTCCCAAAGTGTTGGAATTACAGGCGTGAGCCACCACAGCCGGCCCGGCGATTGTAATTATTTTAGAAGACAGGAGTTTAAGTATAATACCATCTAGAAACCCTGGGAATATGCAAGCTAAGGAAGAATCACAAATCTATATGTTACAGCTTTTTTAATGGTTTCTTTCTGTTTCTCTACTCATTGCTGTTTTGTTATCTCAGCATTTAGGAACTTTTTTTGGAATGTTTTTGACAGGGTCTGTCTCGCTCTGTTGCCTAGGCTGAGGTGCAGTGGCACAATCAAGGCTTACCGCAGCCGCGACCTCCTGGGCTCAGGTGATCCCCTCACCTCAGCCTCCTGAGTAGCTGGGACTTCAACACCTGGGCTCAGCGATCTACCCACCTTGGCCTGCCAAAGTGCTGGGACTACAGACATGAGCCACCATGCCCAGCCTGGAAAGTTTATTTTATGTTTGTCTCAACTGTGCTAAGGAAAAAAAAGGAAAGTATCTTTTACAAAAATGTTATTACGACAAATTCCAAACATATATAAAAGTATTATAGAATATAATTAACCTTACCCTCACATCATGCCACCTGGTTTCAATAATTATTAGTCACACATGGCCATTCTTGTTTCACTTTTATCTAACCCACACTTTATTCCCCTCTGGAGTATTTAGAAGCAAAATGAGAGATATTTGGTTCTTTTTTTTTTGAGACGGTGTGTTGCTCTGTCACCCAGGCTGGAGTGCAGTGGCATGATCCCGGCTCACTGCAACCTCCGCCTCCCAGGTTCAAGCAATTCTCCTGTCTCAGCCTCCTGAGTAGCTGGGACTACAGGTGAGCACCACCATGCTTGGCTAATTTTGGTATTTTTAGTAGACACAGGGTTTCACTATGTTGGCCAGGTTGGTCTTGAACTCCTGACCTCAAGTGATCTGCCGGCCTTGGCCTTGCAAAGTGCTGGGATTACAGGTGTGAACCACAGTGCCTGACCTTCTTTTTATTTTTTCTAAAAAGAGGGTTTATTTAAGGAAAATAGAGAGCAGAGAGTTTACTTTTAAAATGTTTTTACATTGGCTGAGTGTGGTGGCTCACGCCTGTAATCCCAGCACTTTGGGAGGCCAAGGTGGGTGGGTTGCGAGGTTAGAAGTTTGAGATCAGCCTGGCCAATATGGTGAAACTCCGTCTTTCCTAAAAAATACAAAAATTAGCCAGGCATGGTGCCACGCGCCTGTAGTCCCAGCTACTCAGGAGGCTGAGGCAGGAAGAATTGGTTGAACCAGAGAGGCAGAGGTTGCAGTGAGCCGAGATCACGCCACTGCACTCCAGCCTGGGTAATAGAGTGAGACTCCGTCTTGAAGAAAAGAATGTTTTTACTTTTTTTTTTTTTTTTTTTTAATAATAGAGATGGGGTTTTGCAATGTTGGCCAGGCTGGTCTCTAACTCCTTGCCTCAAAGGATCCACCTGCTTCACCTTCCCAAAATGCTGGGATTACAGGTGCGAGCCACTGCACCTGGCCAGGAGCAGATAGTTTATATAGACAGATAGTACACCCTGAAAAGATGAGGTAAAGAGGGCTGCTGAAAAGGGAGTGAGTCAGCAGCTAATGTTCAATTTTCATTTTTCTCTGGCTTCCTCCCATCTTTATTCATCTACATTCAAAAACCATATATTATGTATTGGCTGGGCGTGGTGGCTCACGCCTGTAATCCCAGCACTTTGGGAGGCCAAGGCGGGCAGATCACGAGGTCAGGAGTTTGAGACCAGCCTGGCTAACGTGGTGAAACCCCGTCTCTACTAAAAATACAAATATTAGTCAGGCATGATGGCGCGTGCCCATAATCCCAACTACTCAGGAGGCTGAAGCAGGAGAATCACTTGAACCTGGGAGGCGGAGGTTGCAGTGAGCTGAGATCGCACCACTACACTCCAGCCTGGGCGGCAGAGTAAAGACCCCGTCTCAAAAAAAAAAATAGTATGTATTATGTGCTAGGTACTGGGAATAGAAAAAATAATATACAGCAGCCTGCCCTCAAGATGCTCAGATTGGGATGAGAAAAATATTTATAAACAATTACAAAAGAATGCGATAAAAATTAATTTAGGCTGTGACCACAGTGTATACATAGTAATCAGAGAGTATGGTCAGTTTTGGTTCTGCTTTTAGAATATGTGTTTGGAGGCCGGGCGCGGTGGCTCAAGCCTGTAATCCCAGCACTTTGGGAGGCCGAGACGGGCGGATCACGAGGTCGGGAGATCGAGACCATCCTGGCTAACACGGTGAAACCCCGTCTCTATTAAGAAATACAAAAAACTAGCCGGGCGAGGTGGCGGGCGCCTGTAGTCCCAGCTACTCGGGAGGCTGAGGCCGGAGAATGGCGTGAACCCGGGAGGCGGAGCTTGCAGTGAGCTGAGATCCGGCCACTGCACTCCAGCCTGGGCGACAGAGCGAGACTCCGTCTCCAAAAAAAAAAAAAAAAAAAAAAAAAAAAAAAGAATATGTGTTTGGAGTCACCAGAGATGTGACCCCTGAATGCTTCATGATGATTATTAGCCTACGAAAGGAAAAATTATAGAGAAGTGAAGGAGGCTTTACACTTAGAGGGCAGAGAGCGGGTTGCTGTGGCTCACATCTGTAATCCCAGCTACTTTGGAGGCTGAGGCAGGAGGGCTACTTGAGCCTGTGAATTTGAGACCAGAGTCAGCAACAAAGAGACCTGTCTTTAAAAACAAAACAAGGCTGGGCGCGGTGGCTCACGCCTGTAATTCCAGCACTTTGGGAGGCCGAGGGAGGCGGATCACAAGGTCCGGAGATCAAGACCATTCTGGCTAACATGGTGAAACCCTGTCTCTACCAAAAATACAAAAAATTAGCCGGGCATGGTGGCGGGCGCCTGTAGTCCCAGCTACTCCGGAGGCTGAGGCAGGAGAATGGCGTGAACCCGGGAGGCGGAACTTGTGGTGAGCAGAGATCGCGCCACTGCACTTCAGCCTGGGCAACAGAGCAAGACTCCGTCTCAATAAATAAATAAATAAATAAATACAAAACCCAAAAAGCCTAATTCAGTCAAAGCATGGGTGGAAGTCAGATTTGGTTGAGCAGCTGGGCGGGTGGCTCTCGCCTGTAATCCCAACACTTTGGGAAGCCAAGCTGGGAGGATCACTTGAGCCCAGCAGTTCCAGACTAGCCTGGGCAATACAGTGAGACCTCATCTCTACAAAAAATTAAATAATTTTAAAAGTCACCACTGGGATTACAGGTAGTGGCTCACGCCTGTAATCCCAGCACTTTGGGAGGCTGAGGTGGGTGGATAATGACATCAGGAGTTCAAGACCAGCCTGGCCAACATGGTGAAACCCTGTCTCTACCAAAAATATAAAAATTAGCTGGGCATGGTAGTGCGTGCCTGTAATCCCACCTACCTGGCAGGCTGAGGCAGGAGAATTGCTTGAACCTGGACCCAGAAGGCAGAGGTTGCACTGAGCCGAGATTGCGCCACTATACTCCAGCCTGGGCTACAGAGCGAGAGTCGGTCTCAAAACAAAACAAAACAAAACAAAACAAAAAAACAGAAAAAACGCTGGGCAAGGAGCAGGTGATTATTAAGTGGTAAATCTGACAGTGAAAAGCAGCTAGCAAATGAAGTGGAGATTTTTCTCTCCTCCCTCACCCACCGAGGGTATGCTCAGGGTTTTAGGCTCTAAAGGTACAGGCCCAGGGAACGAGTGAATAATAATAATGGAAGACTCATATGATGCTTATGTGCCAGGTACTATTCTAAGCACTTTGCATATATTAGCTTATTTCATACATAGCTGGGCCGGGCGCCTCACATCTTGGCTGAGGGGGAGGATTGTTTGAGCTCAGGAGTCTGAGACGAGCCTGGGCAACATAGTGAGATTTCGTCTCTATTAAAAATAAAAAAAAATTAGCTGGGCATGGCAGCGCGAGCCTGTAGTCCCAGCTACTCGGAAGGCTGAGGTGGGAGGATCCCTTGAGAGGCAGAAATCAAGGCTGCAGTGAGCCATGATAGTTCCACTGCACTCCAACCTGGGTGACAGAAGGAGAACCTGTCTCAAAAACAAAATAAAACAAACAGGCAGGGCACGGTGGCTCACGCCTGTAATCCTAGCACTTTGGGAAGCTGAGGCAAGCAGATCACCTGAGGTCCGGAGTTTGAGACCAGCCTGGCCAACATGGTGAAACCCCGTCTCTACTAAAAATACAAAAATTAGCAGGGCATGGCTGCGGATGGCTGTAATCCTAGCTACTCGGGAGGCTGAGGCAGGAGAATCGCCTGAACCCGGCAGGCGGAGGTTGCAATGAGCCGAGATCGTGCCCCTGCACTCCAACCTGTGGACAGAGCAAGACTCCGTCTCAAAATAAATAAATAAATAAAATAGAAAACAACAAAAACAAACAGGGATTAATAAATAGGGAGAAGCAGGCATAATCCAGGGCAGGCGAAGCCTCGGGGCCACGCCCGAGAGGCATTTGCATTTTACCTTCAACAGTTGAAAGCCCTGGATGGCCAGGTTACCCAATTGTGGACTGCCTTGACTACTTAATTGAGTCAATCTAACCCTCATCTTCTCTCTCCTCTCTCTCCATTTAGCGGGTCACGTAGCCACTAGGGCTTCCTTAGCCTATCAAGCCACCAGGGGACTGGGTCATTCAGTCACCTATCTGGTAGTCACATCTGCCCCTAAGGTCATCCCTTTACTGGGCCACCTCGGCCCATCGTGACCTGTCACTTCTTGAGCTCCCTCAGGCCCCTAGGCTGGCCAGGTCGCCTCAGTGCCACGCCTCCCTGGCCCGCGATTCGGCCTGCACGTTACGCTTTGTTCCCAGAAGCAGGTTTTCGACACGCCGCTCCCTCTCGGCTCCAGCTGTTTTCCTGCCAGCGCTGGGAGACCCGGCAGCCGCAGCGCCCCCAGCGGCGCGCAGCGGCCCAGGAAGAGAGTGCCTACCGCCGGCGCGTCTTCAGCCTCCTCCCGGAACGCGGGAGCGGGCGCGACTAGCGCCCACCCAGATCGTCGTGACGGTGCTCCTCATTGGCAGCGTTGTGTGACGCCACGGAAGGGCCCCGGCGGCCGCCGGGAGCTGGGGCTCCGCGCGTGCGCAGACGGAGCCCGCTGAGCGGAGGGGGAGGTGGCTGCCGCTTCTCCCGCGTCCGCCATTTTGTTGCTGTAGCTATTGGGAACGAGCTGGGCAAAACCACCCCGGAGGCGCGACGCTCCTTCGAGTTCGGTGCCTCGTGTGACGGCGGGGGTCGGTGAAGACCCGTGGAGCTGCGACGCCGGCGCGTTCCAGGCCGGGAGTCACTGGAGGCACCCCTGGGACGCCGAGCAGCCCGAGAACCCCGGGGTGGCCTCAGCTGCGGCTCGGCTTTGCGTGCCCTGACCCCTCGGCTCTGCCCTGCATTCCCGGGCGGCTCTCCGTGAGGCGGCCCCGGAGCAGGCGGGCGGCGTTGGAGGATGCTGCGGGCCTGGAGCCGAGAGGAAAGTGCTGGCCCAGCCCTCTGAGCGCTCCTCGAGGTGTGCGAGAGGCCCTTCCTCGGCCCCAAAGCCGTCTGCCGGGCTAAGGCGTGCAGAGCAGGCGAGGACAGCCGCCGCCCCTACCGCCGCAGAGTCCCCGGCCCGACACCATGTCCTCTGCCAGGTTCGACTCCTCGGACCGCTCCGCCTGGTACATGGGGCCGGTGTCTCGCCAGGAGGCGCAGACCCGGCTCCAGGGCCAGCGCCACGGTATGTTCCTCGTCCGCGATTCTTCCACCTGCCCTGGGGACTATGTGCTGTCGGTGTCCGAGAACTCGCGGGTCTCCCACTACATCATCAACTCACTGCCCAACCGCCGTTTTAAGATCGGGGACCAGGAGTTTGACCATTTGCCGGCCCTGCTGGAGTTTTACAAGATCCACTACCTGGACACCACCACTCTCATCGAACCCGCGCCCAGGTACGCGAGAGCCCGTCCCGATCGCGGAGGAAGGTCGAGAACCGGGTCGGTCGAAGGGTGTTTGTGTAGGGGGGTGGGGCGCGCTTGAACCCATATTCCCCCCATTCTGAACCAAATTATTTTCCAGAAGGCCTTCCTAAGGGAAAGCTAGTGTCAGGATCTGGGTCACTGGATAAGAGGATGCGTTTTTGTTTTTTGTGTTTTCCTCATGAGGCTGTTTCTCAATGTCAGGAGGATGCGTTTTAAATGTTTAACGGGGGTGGCATAAAATGCACGCTTTTTGCCTTTCGTGACTTTGTCTGAGTGTAATAGTGATGCAGGGATTTGCTGGTTTTCCTAAAAACCTTTTTTTTGAGACGGAGTCGCCAGGCTGAAGTGCAGTGGTGCGATCTCGGCTCAATGCCACCTCCGAGGGCCTCCCAGGTTCAAGCTATTCTCCTGCCTCAGCCTCCCGAGTAGCTGGGACTACAGGCGCACGCCACCACGCCCAGCTAATTTTTGTATTTTTAGTAGAGACGGTGTTTCACCATGTTGGCCGGGATGGTCTCGATCTCTTGACCTCATGATCCGCCTGCCTCGGTCTCCCAAAATGCTGGGATTACAGGCATGAGCCACCGCACCCGGCCAAAAACCGTTTTTAGCCATAGACTTCTTTGAGAATCTGGAGATAGCCGAGCACTCACCACCCAAGCCCCACCCCTCCCCGCCAAAGGCACGTACACACAAGTTTGCACACTATCCCAGGTTCTTGTACTCCCTCCAAATCTCTGAACTCCAGGTTAACTCCAGGACTGCAGCCTTTGTAACAGTCGACAAAATGAAACCAAAATATCAAAACTATATATTTGATACTGTGGTGCCAAGTTTGAAGCAGGCCAGACACCACCACTTTTATAGTACGTTAATCGCAAAGATAAGGTGCATTGGCTTCAGCGAGGATATTTTTTGGAAAATATATTTCATATTTTCTCCCCAAGGACCATTAGTAGTCCAGAGATTAGTCTGATTAATTTCCAAGGTGGAATTAGGCTAAAATGTTATTAAGGAAAATTTTTGAATGACACTGAGTTGTATCCTAGTTCAATTTCAGACGTGCTTTTTGTGTTAAGTCTAATGACTTAGTATCTCTTATTTTTAAATTAATGCAAAGTGACCAAGTAGTCTCTTTTCCAAGTGAAATACATTATTTTAATTGATTAGTTGCTTTAATTTGCCTTAAGCATTTTAACAAAGATTTGTTTTTATTGTTGTGTTTGACCTGTAACACTTTGATTTTATCAGAGGTTTCTTTTATTTAAATTATCCCAAATTTGAGTTGAAAAGTTGCCTAGAATTTTTAAAGTAACAAACTGGCCAGTTCATTTCTTAAACATCTGTTTTAAAAGGATTGGGTGTTGATGCAGTTTTTCCAGGGTTAAATGTTTATGACTTTATGGATTTGTCGACCGGGTATTACTCTAAACTTTAAACATTAAAAGCTATTATAATTAAGGACACGAACTGTTTGCATAGTGGGATAGAGATAGAAAAAGAAGCCATGATAGTATAATGACTTTAAGATTAACTACTGAACTAAATGGACTTTAAAAGTGGGCAGAAAGTGATTATAAATCAAATACTGTATAACAAAGACCAGGACACCAAGAATCTGATTGGTGAAACATGCGGTTCCTGGCAGATGCTGGTAGTTGCAGTCAACTTTGAGCACAATATAATTCCAATTTAAGGGGTTGAGAATCTTAGAACCCACTGTAGTGAGATTTGTAGTATGACTGAATAAATTATTCATCTCGTTTGTGAGAGTGAATTATATAATTAATACCAGGCATTCATTAAGCCATGCATGTACTTATGTTGAGGTGATGAATACTAATAATACAGCTGTTTCAAAAAGCGAGTTAATGGCGGGGTGTGGTAGCTCACGCCAGTAATCCCAGCATTTTGGGAAGCCGAGCCAGGCAAATCACGAGGTCAGGAGTTCGAGACCAGCCTGACCAACATGGTGAAACCCCGTCTCTACTACAAATACAAAATATTTGCTGGGCGTAGTGGCGGGCATCTGTTATCCCAGCTCCTGGGGAGGCTGAGGTAGGAGAATCGCTTGAACACGGGAGGCGGAGGTTGCAGTGAGCCGACATCGCGCCACTGCACAGCCCAGCGACAGAGTGAGGCTCCCTCTCAAAAAAAAAAAAAAAAAAAGAAAAGAAAAAAAGTGAGTTAATGGCTTGAATCTCCTTCTAGAGGGAGGAAAAGAAGTATGCTGCTTCTGTCTATCCACAGAATCGCCTCCAAATTTTCCATACATGCATGTGTCTTCTTAGAGAACAAGCGTGTAATTCTGTTTTTGCCTCCTCTCGTCCTTCCTTTACTGCAGCTCTACTAGGCTGCTCACTTATTCCCTGGTAGCCATCCTTCCTTACTCATACCTTTGTACCTTTGCACCTTTGCTCCCACTGTTGGCTCTTCATTGACTGCCTTAACTACACCTCGCTGTCCATCTGTTGAAATCCTACCTGTTGTTCCAGTCCCTTCACAGATGATAGGGCCTTTCTCTGACCCTCCCCCTCACGTTCAGCTTTGTTTCTCCTTCTCTGTGCCCTCTGCCTCAGGCCTGTTGCTTTAATTTAGTTTTTCATTTTCCTAGGTATCTCTGAAGGAGATCACCATGCTGATTGAATTAGATACTGACTGAATTTACTTTGTTATACTGAATCTTCGAATTGCCACTCCCAAGCCTGGTTTTCATGGCTTAGCCTTAACATGTTATTAGCCTTTTATAGAAAGCTAGTGACTACTAGAGCCTTGCCAAAGGGAAAACTCAGTGTAATGCTTCTTCACATCCCAAACAGGATAAATTTAGTGGCTTAACTTTTCAGGCATCAAAACTGAGCTTTTAAAGCCAGAATTTAATACCTCTTGGCTAATAATTTTTGGTTTATCTTGCATAGCTAAAATTTGTAACAATAATGTCCTACTCGAAATTTAAGGACTGGTGGCTTGCATTGTTATAGTCTTATCCTTTTTATTGGAACGTTTCATAATTTTTAATTTTATATTTTTGTTCAAATGTTTATAAGAGAATTATAACCCAGCGTAGGTACTGGGAAAGATGTGTGACAGACATACTTTCTCCCTGTGGAACTCCTACTGTAGTGGAGAAGACAGACTGAAAAGTAGAAAAATAAAGTACTAGTAAGATTAATAAATGCTATGAAGGAAATAAACCAAGGCTGAAGGACTATAACAGGAGGGACCTACCCGGGGTGGTGTGGTAGGAGAAAGCATGAAGCTAAGACCTAAGAGTAAAGAAGAACCCTGCCTAGGCAAGGCTTGGCTTGAGAGGAGGGGAAGAGCCTACCAGGTTTAGGGAAAAGCTTATGGAGATGTCCTGAGGTGAGAAAGTCTATTGTGTTGGGAGTGTGTTGTTTCTTTCTTTTTTTTTTTGGAAGATGAGGTCTCACTCTGTGGCCAGGCTACAGTGCAGTGGCCCAATCTCGGCTCACTGCACCCTCCTCCTCCCGGGTTCAAGTGGTTCTCCTACCTCAGCCTCCTGAGTAGCTGGGACTACAGGCGTCCGCCACCATGTCTGGCTAATTTTTGTATTTTTACTAGAGACAGGGTTTCACCATGTTGGCCAGGGTGGTCTCCATATCTTGACCTCGTGATCCACCCGCCTTGGCCTCCAAAGTGCTGGGATTAGGGATGTGAGCCACCCTGTCTGGCTCGGGCGTGTGTTTCTTAAAGGAGAAAGGGGACATAAAAAATTAGTTTGGAGATAAAGATCAAGGTCAGGAATTGGGTTTTTATTTAAAGTGCTGTGGGCTCCAAGGAAGGAATTTGAGGCAGAGGAGTGACCTGGGGCTGTTATTGTAATCCAGCTACAAAATGATGGTGACTAATAGTGACAGTGGAACTGTGACTTGGAGGTGCCTATTTTGGAGATAAAATTGATTTGCTGGTGGGTGGGGATGAAGGGAAAGGGAAGAAAGGATGATTTGGTATGTTTGTAACTTTGTATCTTCTGTGTTTTTTATCTTTAACTGCTTTTTGTATTTGTGATATTCCTATGATGGATTTAATTTCACTTTATTTTTTTTTGAGACCAAGTCTTGCTCTGTCCCCCAGGCTGTAGTGAAGTGGTGTAATCTCGGCTCACTGCCACCTCCACCTCTGGGGTTTAAGATTCTCCTGCCTCGGCCGGGCGCGGTGGCTCAAGCCTGTAATCCCAGCACTTTGGGAGGCCGAGACGGGCGGATCACGAGTTCAGGAGATCGAGACCATCCTGACTAACACGGTGAAACCCCGTCTCTACTAAAATACAAAAAAAATTAGCCGGGCGAGGTGGCGGGTGCCTGTACTCCCAGCTACTCGGGAGGCTGAGGCAGGAGAATGGCGTGAACCTGGGAGGCGGGGCTTGCAGTGAGCTGAGATCCGGCCACTGCACTCCAGCCTGGGCAACAGAGCCAGACTCCGTCTCAAAAAAAAAAAAAAAAAAAATAAGATTCTCCTGCCTCATCCTCCCTAGTAGCTGGGATTACAGCATGCACTGCCACACCTGGCTAATTTTTGTATTTTTAGTAGAGACAGGGTTTCACCATGTTGGCCAGGCTGGTCTTGAGCTCTTGACCTCAAGTGATCCACCTGCCTGGGCCTCCCAAAGTGCTGGGATTACAGGTGTGAACCACCGCGCCTGGCCTAGCTCTAATGTTTTTTATTTAATAGGGGTTGTTTCCAGTTTAACAACAGAATGCTTAAGAAGGTAGCTTGCTTTGTTTGACATTTTCCATTTGTCGATAGATGCATTCAGGCTACAAAGAAAAATTAGAAGAAATAAAATTTTGCCATTAAAAACTAAAGGAGGTTGGCCCTTCAGGAAAATAATGTATTGTACTCAGCAGACTTTGGGCATTGCATGCACCTAGTAATATGGAACCAACATTGAATCAGAGAGCCCTATCATACTTCTGAGGAGCTTACTGGTTACTTTTTTTTTTCTCTTTTTGAGATGGAGTCTTGCTCTGTGGCCCAGGCTGGAGTGCAGTGGCGGGATCTTGGCTCACTGCAAGCTCCGCCTCCTGGGTTCATGCCATTCTTCTGCCTTAGCCTCCCAAGTAGCTGGGACTACAGGTGCCCGCCACCACGCCCTGGTAACTTTTTGTATTTTTAGTAGAGATGGGGTTTCACTGTGTTAGCCAGGATGGTCTCAATCTCCTGACCTCATGATCTGGCCCCCTGGGCCTCCCAGAGTGCTGGGATTACAGGCATGAGCCACCACACCCAGCGTTTTTTTTTTTTTTTTCTTTTGAGACGGAGTCTTGCTCTGTTGCCAGGCTGGAGTGCGGTGGTGCGATCTTGGCTCACTGCAACCTCCGCCTCCCTGGTTCAAGCGATTCTCCTGCCTCAGCCTCCCAAGTAGCTGGGACTACAGGTGCATGCTACCACACCCGGCTAATTTTTGTATTTTTAGTGGAGATGGGGTTTCACCATGTTGAGCAGGATGGTTTCTATCTCTTAACCTCAGGGGATCTGCCTGCCTCGGCCTCCCAAAGTGCTGGGATTACAGGCATGAGCCACTGCGCCTGGCTACTAAAAAAAATAAATAAATAAAATGTCAGCTGTGCTTGGTGGCTCATGCCTGTAATCCCAGCACTTCGGGAGGTTAAGGCAGGAGGATCGCTAGAGCCCAGGAGTTCGAGACCAGCCCTGGCAAGATAGTGAGACCCCATTCCTATAAAAAAATTTAAAAATTAGCTGAGCATGGTGTCATGTGCCTTTAAGTCCCAGCTACTTGGGAAGCTGAAGTGGAAGGATTGCTTGAGTTTGGGAGGTCGAGGCTGCAGTGAGCTATGATCGTGCCACTGCACTTCAGCCTGGGCAACAGAGCCAGACTTTGTCTCAAAAAATGAATGAACGAATGAATGTAAGTTGTATGTGTTTAATTTCCATGCATGGTAAAGCAGCTGTGGGAGAACCGGGAAAGGGTGCTTAGTCTAACCTGAGAGCCCAGAAAAGGAGCCTCACACACCTGTGAAGTAGAAGCCAATCCCTGAAGGGACAGGAGGAAACAAGCATGGTTGTGCCTCCTCCTTACATCCCCTGTTCTAAATATTTAAGAACTCAAGTCTAGACTTCCATAATTGGGAGTAGGGGAAAGGATTGCCAGTAATTTTAATCAGCATAGAATTCAACACTGTGAATAAACCCCTTTGCATTTCTCCTGACCAGTAGTTAAAATCATATGAATTTGATTCAGATAAAATACAAGAACATGGCCGGGCACAGTGGCTCACACCTGTAATCCCAGCACTTTAGGAGGCCAAGGCGGGCGGATTGCCTGAGTGCAGGAGTTTGAGACCAGCCTGGGCAACGTGGTGAAACCCCGTCTCTACTAAAATGCAAAAAATTAACCGGGCATGGTAGCGTGCGCCTGTAATCCCAGCTACTCGGGAGGCTAAGGCAGGAGAATCACTTGAACCGAGGAGGGGTTGGGGGGGGTGGAAGTTGCAGTGAGCCAAGATTGTGCAGCTGGACTCCATCCTGGGAGACAGAGGGAGACTCTCTCCAAGAAAACAAACAAAAACCAAGAACACTGTCCTTATGCTGAGAATGGAATCTTGTCCAGTTAAGAGTTGTGTTCCCAGCCGGGCGTGGTGGCTCACACCTGTAATCCCAGCACTGTGGGAGGCCGAGGCGGGCGGATCACGAGGTCAGGAGATCAAGACCATCCTGGCCAACATGGTGAAACTCTGTCTCTACTAAAACTACAAAAATTAACTGGGTGTGGTGGCATGCACCTGTAGTCCCAGCTACTCTGGAGGCTGAGACAGGAGAATCGCTTGAACCCGGGAGCCTGAGGTTGCAGTGAGCCAAGATTGCGCCACTGCACTCCAGTTTGGGCAACAGAGTAACACTTCGTCTCGGAAAAACAAAAAACAAAAACATTATTTTAATTATTTCAGATAAGTAAAAGGGGACACAGCCTATTAGTGGGGAATTCAGATTAACTTGAGTTGAATCTGAGCTAAAATCATAACAGGTTAGGTGGGGCCACTAGGCACATAGCAACTCACCTGGAATGAACGTGAGAAGAGGCTTCGAAGGCACACTCAACAGTATTCGAATTCTGTCACACCAATTTTCTGATAGAATTAAACCATAGTTAGGTAATTCAAATATCCGAGCTTTTATGCTTTCGGAAACAAAAAAGGAGGGAAATTGGAAAGGGAATTTCTTTGATATATGGAGGCCTACTATATACCAAAACTCACTGCTAGACTCTTGGCATCTACTGGAAGTAAACCATGTTTTTGTTTTTGTTTTTTGTCTTTGAGAAGCTTGGTCTATGGAAAAAATTGAAATAGAATGCCATGACAGCTTAAAAGCAAAGGTGATCAACTGTACCTGAGAGGTGGGGAAAGGCTTGAAAGAGGAGATGCTCTTCAACTGATTCTTTTTTTTATTTGAGAGGAGTCTTGCTCTGTTGCGGCCCAGGCTGGAGCGCAGTGGCCGGATCTCAGCTCACTGCAAGCTCCGCCTCCCGGGTTTATGCCATTCTCCTGCCTCAGCCTCCCGAGTAGCTGGGACTACAGGCGCCCGCCACCCCGCCCGGCTAGTTTTTTGTATTTTTTTTAGTAGAGACGGGGTTTCACCGTGTTAGCCAGGATGGTCTCGATCTCTTGACCTCGTGATCCGCCCGTCTTGGCCTCTCAAAGTGCTGGGATTACAGGCATGAGCCACTGCACCCCGCCTTCAACTGATTCTTTAAGGATGAGAACAAGTATACGAGGTAGAAGAGGTGGTGGCAGTGCCTGCTGGTAAAGACACAGTTATAATTAATGTAAATGATGGGCGGGAACCTAGGAAGGAAAGATAAAGCCAACTTGTAAAGGGCCTCCTGTGCCTTGTAAATGAGTTTAACAATGGGAGCCATCTAAGGTTTTTAAAAAGAGAACTGTCAAATTTTAAAAGGAGAACTGATGAGTTTTACTTTTGAGAAACTGCTCTGGGTGGGGAAAGATCTGAAGGACTAATTCTCTGTTACTAGAGAGGGACCCTGAGAAGCTGAGCCAAGATCAAATGCCATAGGAATGTAAAGTGGCACATAGAAGGTGAGGGAAGAGGTATGATGACTTCAGAGAGGATTGAGTGGTACCTTTGAGAGAAGAGAAAGGGATCAGGGTGGGGGGGTGATTCTTTTCAACAGAAAGAATCTTTCTTTGAGGTACCTTCTGGAAGCTAGGTGGTATTCAGCAATCTGATGGGTTTGTTATTGAGAAGAGAGGTGGCCGGGCGCGGTGGCTCAAGCCTGTAATCCCAGCACTTTGGGAGGCTGAGACGGGTGGATCACGAGGTCAGGAGATCGAGACCATCCTGGCTAACACGGTGAAACCCGTCTCTACTATAAAATACAAAAAACTAGCCGGGCGTGGTGGCGGGTGCCTGTAGTCCCAGCTACTTGGGAGGCTGAGGCAGGAGAATGGCGTGAACCCGGGAGGTGGAGCTTGCAGTGAGCTGAGATCCGGCCATTGCACTCCAGCCTGGGCGGCAGAGCGAGACTCCATCTCAAAAAAAAAAAAAAAGAGAGAAGAGAGGTAAGGGCCGAATACACATAGATTTGGGAATCTCAGCTTAGATAGGATCACCCAGAATGAGCAGGCAGAACAGGAATAAGTAGAGGAAGAGAAGCTGTGGAAGGAGTGGCAGCCACAAGCATAGGAGGAGGAGCCATTAGTGATGCCCTGAAAGCCCAGGGACAGAAGGAAGGGGACCTTGGCATTAAATGCTGGTCAGTGATAAAGAATGGTGGTTACTGGCTGGGCGTGTAATTTTAGCTAGGTGCAGTGGCTGGTTCACGCCTGTAATCCTAGCACCTTGGGAGGCCAAGGCAGGTGGATTGCCTGAACTCAGGAGTTTGAGACTAGCCTGGGCAACATGGTGAAACCCCATCTCTAGGCCTGGCGCGGTGGCTCAAGCCTGTAATCCCAGCACTTTGGGAGGCCGAGACGGGTGGAGCACGAGGTCAGGAGATCAAGACCATCCTGGCTAACACGGTGAAACCCCGTCTCTACTAAAAAAAAATACAAAAAACTAGCCGGGCGCGGTGGCAGGCGCCTGTAGTCCCAGCTACTCGGGAGGCTGAGGCAGGAGAATGGCATAAACCCGGGAGGCGGAGCTTGCAGTGAGCTGAGATCCGGCCACTGCACTCCAGCCTGGGCGACAGAGCGAGACTCCGTCTCAAAAAAAAAAAAAAAAAAAGAAACCCCATCTCTACTAAATTATAAAAAATTAACCGGGCGTGGTGGTGTGTGCCTGTAGTCCCAGCTGCTCAATAGACTGAGGCAGGAGAATCGCTTCAACCTGGGAGGCAGAGGTTGCTGTGAGCCAAGATAGTACCACTGCACTTCAGCTTGGGTGACAGAGCAAGACTCCGTCTCAAAAAAAAAAAAAAAAGAATGGTGGTTAAAAGTAGTTTCACTAGAGAAGTACTTAGCTTATCTTGGACTTGAATTTTTTTTTTTTTTTTTTTTTTTTTGAGACAGCGTTGCTCTGTCGCCCAGACTGGAGTACAGTGGCGTGATCTCGGCTCACTGCAACCTCCACCTCCCAGGTTCAAGTAATTCTCCTGCCTCAGCCTCCTGACTAGCTGGGATTACAGGCGCCCACCACCACGCCCGGCTAATTCTTGTATTTTTAGTAGAGATGAGGTTTCACCACATTGTACCAGGCTGGTCTCTAACTCCTGACCTCAGGTGATCCACCTGCCTCGGCCCCCTGATGTGCTGGGGTTACAGACATGAGCCAGCCACTGCACCTAGCTAAAATTAATTTTTCTACCGGTGTTTTTTGTTTGTTTTTAACTGTGAAATATTTCATACATGGAAAAGAGTAAGGCCGCCGGGTGCGGTGGCTCACACCTGTAATCTCAGCACTTTGGGAAGCCAAGACGGGTGCATCACTTGAGGTCAGGAGTTCGAGACCAGCCTGGCCAACGTGGTGAAACCCCATCTCTACTAAAAAGACAAAAATTAGCCAGACATGGTGGTAGGCACCTGTAATCCCAGCTACTTGGGAGGCTGAGGCAGGAGAATTGCGGTGAATTGAAACTGCGCCACTACCCTCCGGTCTGGGTAACAGAGCGAGACTCTGGCTCAAAAAAACCAAAAAAACAAAAAAAAAGAGTAAGGCTGGGCACGTTGGCTCATGCCTGTAATCCCAGCACTTTGGGAGGCTGAGGGAGGCAGATCACTTGAGGTAAGGAGTTTAAGACCAGCCTGGCCAACATGTGAAACCCATCTCTGTTAAAAATACAAAATTAGCCGGGCAGTAGTGAGGCCCTGTAATCCCAGCTACTGGGGAGGCTTAGGCATGAGAATCGCTTGAACCCGGGAGGCAGAGGTTGTGGTGAGTCGAGATCACACCACTACACTCGATCCTGGGCAATAGAGAGACTCAGTCTCAAAAAAAAAAAAAAGAAAGAAAGAAAGAAAAAAAGTATATGTAAGCTGGGTGTGGTGGCATGCACCTGTAGTCCCAAATACTGGGGAGGCTGAGGTAGGAAGATTGTTTGAGCCCAGGAGTTCAAGACCAGCCAACATAAACCCCCATCTCTGCAAAAAAATTAAGGATTAGCTGGGCATGGTGGCTCATGCCTGTAGTCCCAGCTACACGGGAGGCTGATGTGGGAGGATCACTTGAGCCTGGGAGGTCAAGGCTGTAGTGAGCCATGATCGTACTGCTGCACTGCAGCCTGGGCAACAGAGCAAGACGCTGTCTCAAAAAATTAAAAAAAACAAACAAAAAACTATCATCACTGTGCTCCCTTTAAAAAAAAAAAAAATAGAACATTGGCCAGGCATGGTGGCCCAGACTGTAATCCCAGGACTTTGGGAGGCCGAGGTGGGAAGATCGCTTGAGCGCAGTGAGTTCAAGACCAGCTTGGGCAACATGGAAAGAACCTGTTTCTACAAAAAATACAAAAATTAATCAGATGTGGTGGCATGCACCTGTAGTCCCAGCTATGAAGAAGACTGAGGTGGGAAGATCGCTTGAGCTTTGGAGGTTGAGGCTGCAGTGAGCCATGATTGTGCCTCTGCACTCCAGCCTGAGCAACAGAATGAGATCCCATCTCAAAAAAAAAAAAAGAATATTACCAGCACCTTTGAAACTTCCTTTTTCCAGAAGTTGATTGTATTGGTTCTTAGCTTGCATAAGGAGATTTTAAGCTTAGAACATATTAAAACTTGGTTTAAAGATGTTTTGTGTATGGTTTATACATGTAGAAACTGAGAATGCTTTTAACCAAAAGAGCTGAGAGATTCATTATCATCAGATAAGAAAATTCAGTTACGAATTAGTTGTCTGGGGCTTTGCTGCTCAAAGTGTGCAGTGGACAATAAGCAAAAAGTGAGAAGTATGGTCAAGGGTGTTTGAATGGGCTTGGAAAACCCTGTACATTTTATTTTATTTTTATTTTTATTTTTTTGAGGCGGAGTCTTGCTCTGTTGCCCAGACTGGAGTGCAGTGGCGCGATCTCGGCTCACTGCAAGCTCTCCTTCCTGGGTTCATGCCATTCTCCTGCCTCAGCCTCTGGAGTAGCTGGGACTACAGGCATGCACCACCACGCCCAGCTAATTTTTTTGTATTTTTAGTAGAGACGGGGTATCACCGTGTTAGCCAGGATGGTCTCGATCTCCTGACCTCTTGATCCGCCTGCCTTGGCCTCCCAAAGTGCTGGGATTACAGGCATGAGCCACCGTGGCCGGCCTTTATTTTATTTTTATTTGTTTATTTATTTATTTATTTTGAGATGGAGTTTCACTCTTGTTGCCCAGGTTGGAGTGCAATGGCGCGATTTCGATTCACTGCCTCTACCTCCTGGGTTCAAGTGATTCTCCTGCCTCTGCCTCCGAAGTAGCTGGGATTACAGGCCTGTGCCATCATACCCAGCTAATTTTGTATTTTTAGTAGAGAATGAGTTTCTCCATGTTGGTCAGGCTGGTCTTGAACTCCCGATCTCTTGTGATCTGCCCGCCTTGGCCTCCCAAAGTGCTGAGATTACAGGCGTGAGCCACTGCACCTGGCTTATTTCTTTTTTGAGACGGAATCTCCGTTTGTCACCAAGGCTGGAGTGCAGTGGCATGATCTCGGCTCGCTGCAACCTCCGCCTCCGAGGTTCAAGCGATTCTCATGCCTCAGCCTCCTTAGTAGCTGGGACTACAGGCACGTGCCACCACGCCCAGCTAATTTTTGTATTTTTAGTAGAGATGGGTTTCACCATATTGGCCAGGCTGGTCTCGAACTCCTGACCTCATGATCCACCTGCCTCGACCTTCCAAAGTGCTGGGATTACAGGCTTGAGCCACCGCGCCTGGGCAACCCTTTATGTTTTAAAGGGAAGTTGGGGGAGGGTGCTATTTTCAACCTTGCTCAAAGAACAAATAAATAATTGAGAAGCAATAAATTTTTCTGATGAATGTGCTTCATATTTCTTTAGACAGTGGGATCTAATGGAAAGGCTAAGATATCTGACATGGAGCAACATACATTTATCTCTTCAGTGGAACTAATGTGTAATTTTCAGGGGAGTTTGATGAATAAATAAGTTTGAGAATATAGGGCATAGGACTTGGAATTTATGTCAGGGTTATGACTGGTGAGATTGATTTGCGTCAAATTTATGAATATCTCTGCAGATACTAACACAGAAAATGAGCCCCAAGGTCACTATAGCAGTATAGTAGTGGAGGCAAGTAGAAACTATCTTTATCATATTTGTACACAGACATACCGCTCACCAGGGAAGCAAAGAAGTTGAAAAACACACTGCCTCCCTGACCCAGGAATTTAAACGAGGGATCAGCAAACTGTTGAGTAAAGGGTCAGATTTTATTTTATTTTATTTTATTATTTTTTATTTTTTTTGAGACGGAGTCTCGCTCTGTCGCCCAGGCTGGAGTGCGGTGGCGCGATCTCGGCTCACTGCAAGCTCCGCCTCCCGGGTTCACGCCATTCTCCTGCCTCAGCCTCCCAAGTAGCTGGGACTACAGGCGCCCACCACCTCGCCCAGCAATTTGTTTTGTATTTTTAGTAGAGATGGGGTTTCACCGTGTTAGCCAGAATGGTCTCGATCTCCTGACCTCGTGATTCCCCTGTCTCGGCCTCCCAAAGTGCTGGGATTACAGGCTTGAGCCACCACGCCCAGCAAGGGTCAGATTTTAAATATTTTCAGCTTTTCCATAGGGTCTCTGTCCAACTACTCAACTATGCCCTTGTAGCGAAAAACAGTCATAGACAGTACATAAATGAATGGGCTTGCTATCTTCTTTTTTTTTTTTTTTTTTTTTTTTTTT
>NC_037678.1:33148896-33150458 GCF_003255815.1 Theropithecus gelada | reverse complement strand
TTTTTTTTTGAGACGGAGTCTCGCTCTGTCACCCAGGCTGGAGTGCAATGGCGCAATCTCGGCTCACTGCAAGCTCCGCCTCCCAGGTTCACGCCATTCTCCTGCCTCAGCCTCCCGAGTAGCTGGGACTACAGGCGCCCGCCGCTGCGCCCGGCTAATTTTTTCTATTTTTAGTAGAGACGGGGTTTCACCATGGTCTCGATCTCCTGACCTTGTGATCCACCCGCCTCGGCCTCCCAAAGTGCTGGGATTACAGGCGTGAGCCACCGCGCCCGGCCTTTTTTTTTTTTTTTTTTAAAGACAGAGTCTCGCTCTGTCACCCAGGCTGGAGTGCAGTGGCGTGATCTCGGCTCATTGCAACCTCTGCCTCCCAGGTTCAAGCAATTCTCTTGCCTCAGCCTCCCAAGTAGCTGGGCCTACAGATGCATACCACCGCACCTGGCTAATTTTTGTATTTTTAGTAATAACAGGGTTTTGTTATGTTGGCCAGGTTGGTCTCGAACTCCTGACCTCAAGTGATCCTCCCACCTCAGCCTCCCAGTGTTGGGATTACAGGCGTGAGCCACCACACGCATGGCCTTTTTTTCTCTTTTTTTTTTGAGATAGAGTCTTACTCTGTCTCAGGCTGGAATTACAGTGACGCAATCTTGGCTCATTACAACCTCTGCCTCCCGGATTCAGGTGATTTTCCTGCCTCAGCCTCTCAAATAGCTGGGATTACAGGCGTGCGCCACCACGCCCAGCTAATATTTTGTAATTTTAGTAGAGATAGGTTTTACCATGTTGGCCAGGTTGGTCTCGAACTCCTGACCTTAGGTGATCTGCACATCTTGGCTTCCCAAAGTGTTGAGATTACAGGCGTGAGCCACAGTGCCCAGCCATAGATAATTTTTTAATTAATTATTTTATTTTTTTGATATGGAGTCTCGATCTGTCGCCGTGGCTGGAGTGCAGTGGCGTGATCTCAGCTCACTGCAAGCTCCGCCTCCCGGGTTCGCACCATTCGCCTCAGCCTCTCTGAGTAGCTGGTACTACAGGTGCCCACCACCATGCTCGGCTAATTTTTTGTATTTTTAGTAGAGATGGGGTTTCACCGTGGTCTTGATTTGCTGACCTTGTGATCTGCTCGCCTCGGCCTCCCAAAATGCCGAGATTACAGGTGTGAGCCACCGCGCCTGGCCAGTAATTTTTGTACAGTGTACTGGAGCTAAGAATGATTATTTAGTTTTGAGATGGAGTCTCACTCTGTTGCTCAGGCTGGAGTGCAGTGGCGCAGTCTCTGCTCACTGCAACCTCTGCCTCCTGGGTTCAAGCGATTCTCGTGCCTCAGTCTCCCGAGTAGCTGGGACTGCAGGCATGTGCCACCACGCCTGGCTAATTTTTTGTATTTTTAGTAAAGATGGGATTTCACCATGTTGGCCAGGTTGGTCTCAAACTCCTGACCTCAGGTGATCTGCCCACCTTGGCCTCCCAAAGTGCTGGGCTCACAGGTGTGAGCCACCGCACAAGGCCTGATTATTTTATTTTATTTTATTTTATTTTTTTATTTTTTTTTTTTTTTT
>NC_037678.1:33144154-33148496 GCF_003255815.1 Theropithecus gelada | reverse complement strand
GCCTGTAGTCCCAGCTACTCGGGAGGCTGAGGCCGGAGAATGGCGTGAACCCGGGAGGCGGAGCTTGCAGTGAGCTGAGATCCGGCCACTGCACTCTAGCCTGGGCTACAGAGCGAGACTCCGTCTCAAAAAAAAAAAAAAAGAGTTTAAGAGAATTTGTGACAAAGACCATATGAAGCCTGCAAAGCCTAAAATGGATACCATCTGACCCTTTATGAACATTTGCCGACCTTTGAAAGGCCTTGGCCAGCCCAGCTCCTGTTATGTGCCTGTGAGAATTAATAGCATAATGCATGTGTGCACTGAGGGCTGTGAGAAGACTGGGTAGGGGAACATTTGAATGAACTTACTGGGCTGTAGTCTATTTTATTTATTTATTTTTGAGTCAGAGTCTTGTTCTGTGGCCTAGGCGAGAGTGTAGTGGTGCCACCTAGGTTCACTGCAACTTCCACCTCCCAGGCTCAAGTGATTCTTGTGCCTCAGCTTCCCGAGTAGCTGAGATTAGAGGTGTGTGCCACCATATCCGGCTACTTTTTTTTTTTTTTTTTTAATTAAAAAGTAAACTTTAATGTCGAAAATGCAAACTTGGGGAGGGCAGAAAGGTCACACACAAGGCTGTCACTTCACACTTGGAGGGTTGCACAGCAGCCGGGCAGAGGCGCTCCTCACTTCCCAGACCCTGGGGCAGCCAGGCAGAGGTGCTCTTCACTTCCCAGATGGTGGGGGAACAACTGGGCAGAGGCGCCCCTCACTTCCCAGACAGTGCAGGCGGTGAAGGTGGAGTGGGAGGCTGTGGGGGAAGGCGCTCCTCACTTTGCAGGCAGTGCAGGGACTAGGCAGAGGCACTCCTTGCTTCCCAGGCGGGGCAGCAACTGGGCAGAGGTGCTCCTCACTTCCCAGACAGTGGGGCGGCCGGGCAGAGACTCTCCTCATTTGCTAGAGCCCAGCTACTTTTTGTTTGTTTGTTTGTTTTTGGAAATTAAGTCTCCCTCTGTCACCCAGTCTCCCAGGCTGGAGTGCATGGGCACGATCTTGGCTCACTGCAACCTCCACCTCCCGAGTTTCTCCTGCTTCTGCCTCCCTAGTAGCTGGGACTACAGGTGTGCGCCACCACGCCTGGCTAATTTTTATTTTATTTTATTTTTGAGATGGAGTCTCGCTCTGTCGCCCAGGCTGGAGTGCAGTGATGCAATCTCGGCTCACTGCAAGCTCCACCTCCCGGGTTCACACCATTCTCCTGCCTCAGCCTCCTGAGTAGCTGGGATTACAGGCGCCCGCCACCACACCTGGCTAATTCTTTTTTTCGTATTTTTAGTAGAGACAGGGTTTCACCATGTTAGCCAGGATGGTCTCGATCTCCTGACCTCGTGATCCACCCATCTCGGCCTCCCAAAGTGCTGGGATTACAGGCTTGAGCCACTGCACCTGGCCCTGAGTGCCACTTTCTAAACGGGTTCCCTCAGATTTTACCCTATTCCCCACATCACCACCACCCTTGGTTAAGCTTTTTTTAATTTTTTTTTTTTTTTTTTTTTAAAGAGAGATGGGGTCTGTAGCTCCTGGGCTTAAGGGATCCTCTTGCCTCAGCCTCCCAAAGTGCTAGGATTACAGGCATTAGCCACCATGCCTGGCCTCTAGTCTATTTCTTTCGTTTTTTCTTTCTTTTTTTGAGACAAGAGTCTTACTCCATCTCCCAAGCTGGAGTGCCGTGGCACAGTCTCAGCCCACTACATCCTCTGCCTCTTGGGTTCAAGCAAATCTCCTGCCTCAGCCCAATCCGCCTGCGTTGGCCTCCCAAAGTGCTGGGATTACAGGCATGAGCCACTGCGCCTGGCCTCTAGTGTATTTCTAATGGAGAACCAAATACATGAACCTGTGTTCAGCAGAATCATTCAACTTCAAGGGGAGCAGCTTTCTGTGCATCACCTCCTTAGCTTGTTCTCCTGACCTTTAGCAAAACTCCTTCCTTTGAGTACTCCTTGACCCTATCAGCTTCTGTTGGGACACATGTTTGTTGTTATTGTTGTTGAGACGGAGTCTTGCTCTGTCACTCATGCTGGAGTGCAGTGACTCATGCGACCTCTACCTCCCAGGTTCAAGTGATTCTCCTGCCTCTGCCTCTTGAGTAGCTGGGCTTATGGACTCATAGTACTACACCAGGCTAATTTTTGTATTTTCAGTAGAGATGGGGTTTCACCATGTTGATCAGACTGGTCTTGAACTCCTGACCTCAAATGATCCACCTGCCTCGGCCTCCCAAAAGGGCTGGGATTACAGATGTGAGCCACCATGCCCGGCTGAGACACATGTTAATTATACTGTGTTCTCTCATTTGCCTTTCTCTGTTAAATTCAGTCTTTTGAGAGGAGGAACTTGGTTTTATTTACTTTTTTTTTTTTACCTCTAAATTCTTTTTTTTTTTTGAGATGGAGTTTTTCACTCTTATAGCTTAAGCTGGAGGCTCACTGCAACCTTTGTTTCCAGTTTTCAAGCGATTCTCCTGCCTCAGCCTCCCGGGCAGCTGGAACTACAGGTGTGCACCACAATACTTCGCTAATTTTTTGTACGTTCAGTAGAGGTGGGGTTTCACCATGTTGGCCAGGCTGGTCTCAAACTCCTGACCTCAGGTGATCTGCCTGCCTTGGTCTCCCAAAGTGCTGGGATGACAGGGCCATCCTCCCACCTCAGCCCCCCTAGTAGTTGGGACTACAGGTGCAGAACAAAGCACAGCATCTGGCTCCCAAATTCTTAGTACATAGTAGGGCCAGTGGATACCTGGGTAAATGGATTTCATCAGTGTTAATCCCCCACTGAAGCTATATTAAGTGTTGTTCTCTTGTAGGACTTTTTTTTTTTTTTTTTTGACACAGGGTCCTGCTCTGTTGTCTAGGCTGGAGTGCTTTATATGCAATCTCCACTCACTCAGCTTCTGCCTGCCAGGCTCAAGTGATCCTCCCACATTAGCCTCCCCTGAGTAGCTGGGACCACAGGCTTGTACCACCTTGTCTGGCTAGTTTTTGTATTTTTGTAGAGACAGTTTCAGAGACAGAGTGGTCTCGAACTCCTGAGCTCAAAGTGTTGGGATTACAGGAGTGAGCCACCACACACAGCCAGGATTAACTGCTTTTTTTTTTTTTTTTTTTTGAGACAGAGTCTTGCTCTGTTGCCCAGGCTGGAGTGCAGTGGCGTGATCTCGGCTCACTGCAAACTCTGCCTCCCGGGTTGACACCATTCTTCTGCCTCAGCCTCCCGAATAGCTGCGACTACAGGCGCGTGCCACCACGCCCGGCTAATTTTTTGTATCTTTAGTAGAAAGATGGGGTTTCACTCTGTTAGCCAGGATGGTCTCAATCTCCTGACCTCGTGATCTGCCCACTTTGGCCTCCCAAAGTGCTAGGATTACAGGCGTGAACCACCATGCACTGGCTAACTGCTTTTAACTATACAAATAATAAAATACTCTTGGATGGAGTCTTTTTTTTATTTTTTTTTTTTATTTTTTTATTTTTTTTTTTTTTGAGACGGAGTCTCGCTCTGTCACCCAGGCTGGAGTGCAGTGGCCGGATCTCAGCTCACTGCAAGCTCCGCCTCCCGGGTTCAACGCCATTCTCCTGCCTCAGCCTCCCAAGTAGCTGGGACTACAGGCGCCTGCCACCTCGCCCGGCTAAGTTTTTTGTATTTTTAGTAGAGACGGGGTTTCACTGTGTTAGCCAGGATGGTCTCGATCTCCTGACCTCGTGATCCGCCCGTCTCGGCCTCCCAAAGTGCTGGGATTACAGGCTTGAGCCACCGCGCCCGGCCCGGATGGAGTCTTAAGGTGGAACTGCCTGTGCTCTTAATAGTGTCTGAAATTTATATGGTACTTACTAGACTCGTCACAGGATCTCTATGGCTCTTCAAATAGCAGGGGCTGGGTGTGATGGCTCACACCTGTAATCCCAGCACTTTGGGAGGCCAAGACGGGAGAATTGCTAGAGGCTAGAAGTTCAAGACAAGCCTCGAAAACATAGTGATACCCCCATCTCTACAGAAAATTTAAAAATTGGCTGTGTGTGGTGGCAACTGTCTGTAGTCCCAGCTGCTCAGGAGGCTGAAGTGGGAGGATCACTTGAGCCTGGGAGGTAGAAGCTACAGTGAGCTGTGGTTGTGCCGCTGCACTCCAGCCAGGATGACAGCAAGACCCTGTCTCAAAAAAAGAGAAAGAAATAGAAGCAGGGGAGGCCGGGCGTGGTGGCTCAAGCCTGTAATCCCAGCACTTTGGGAGGCCGAGACGGGCGGATCACGAGGTCAGGAGATCGAGACCATCCTGGCTAACACGATGAAACCCCGTCTCTACTAAAAG
>NC_037678.1:33090608-33144097 GCF_003255815.1 Theropithecus gelada | reverse complement strand
GCACTTTGGGAGGCCGAGACGGGCGGATCACGAGGTCAGGAGATCGAGACCATCCTGGCTAACACGGTGAAGCCCCGTCTCTACTAAAAATACAAGAACTTAGCCGGGCGTGGCGGCGGGCGCCTGTAGTCCCAGCTACTCGGGAGGCTGAGGCAGGAGAATGGCGTGAACCCGGGAGGCGGAGCTTGCAGTGAGCTGAGATCCGGCCACTGCACTCCAGCCTGGGTGACAGAGCGAGACTCCGTCTCAAAAAAAAAAAAAAAAGAAATAGAAGCAGGGATGTACTTGAAGGGTATGTGTATGTTCATGTGGTTATATTGAATGCTTGGTGCTGGTCGGTAATTTTGAATGCTTCACATGCATTATGCCATTCTCATACACCTAACAGATGCAGGGTTCATCCCTAAGGCTGATTAGCTCATTATGAGTGAGGAGTCTAGAACCAGACTCCCTGAGTTCAAGTCTAACCTCTTCTTTGGCTCCTCATTTATAAAATGAAAATAGTAGGCCGGGCGCGGTGGCTCAAGCCTGTAATCCCAGCACTTTGGGAGGCCGAGACGGGCGGATCACGAGGTCAGGAGATCGAGACCATCCTGGCTAACCCGGTGAAACCCCGTCTCTACTAAAAAAATACAAAAAACTAGCCGGGCGAGGTGGCGGGCGCCTGTAGTCCCAGCTACTCGGGAGGCTGAGGCAGGAGAATGGCGTAAACCCGGGAGGCGGAGCTTGCAGTGAGCTGAGATCCGGTCACTGCACTCCAGCCTGGGCGACAGAGCGAGACTCCGTCTCAAAAAAAAAAAAAAAAAGAAAAAGAAAATAATAACAGCGTCTACCTTACAGGGTTGCTGTGACTATTAAATAATCTAATATCTTCAAACACCGCAAACTATGCCTAGCATAGATAATAAGTATGATCTCTTTATTATTACTCCTGTTCCTACTATTCTTGCTAGCTATTTATTTTTTATTTTATTTTATTTTGTTTTTTTGAGACAGAGTGTCGCTCTGTCGCCCAGGCTGGAGTGCAGTGGCGTGATCTCAGCTCACTGCAAACTCTGCCTCCCGGGTTCATGCCATTCTCCTGCCTCAGCCTCCTGAGTAGCTGGGATTACAGGTGCCCACCACCACACCTGGCTAATTTTTTGCATTTTTAGTAGAGACGGGGTTTCACCGTGTTAGCCAGGATGGTCTTGATCTCCTGACCTCGTGATCTGCCTGCCTCGGCCTCCCAGAGTGCTGGGATTACAGGTCTGAGCCACTGTGCCCGGCCTCTTATTTATTTATGTTTTGAGACAGAGTCTTGTTCTGTTGTCCAGGCTGGAGTGTAATGATGCAGTCATAGCTCCCTGCAGCTTCTAACTCCTGGGCTCAAGTAATGCTTCTGCCTCAGCCTCTTGAGTATCTGGGACCCCAGGTGTGTGCCACCATGCCCAGCTAATTTTTTGTCTTTTTAGTAGAGACAGGGTTTTGATATGTTGGACAGGCAGGTCTCCAAGTGATCTGCCTGCCTTGGCCTCCCAAAGTGCTGGGATTACAGTTCTGAGCCACCACTCCTGGTAGATTTATTATTTTTAACTTGGCAAGTCTGTAAGCCCTTTTTTGTTCCTTTTTTTTCAAGGGGCCAGAGGTAGAGGCCTTTGTCATTTTCTGTGTGTCCAGGGAAGTGTGCAGGATGTATAAGCCATAGATTAGGAGTGGGAGGAAGAGTGTGTGGTGGTTGTGACAAGGGTCCAAAGGAAGGCAGCTTCCGAACTTACTTGAGATTATAAAAATAAATTTAAACCAGGTATCTCTGTGTAATCAAAAGGTTTCTGTAAAACAGAGATGAAGTGTATATGTGTGTATATACTTGTAATTTGAAAAGACATTCAGAATAGTAACTTCTGGGACAGTACAGACTACAAAAATTACAGCATGATAGAACCTTCTTAACTACTAAGAATATAGAAAGGAAAATAAGGCCTGGCATGGTGGCTCACACCTGTAATCCCAGCACTTTGGGAGGCTGAGGCAGGTGGATCACCTGAGGCCAGGAGTTTGAGACCAGCCTGGCCAATATGCCAAAATCCTGTCTCTACTAAAAACACAAAATTTATCTGGGTATGGTGTTGCACATGTGTAATCTCAGCTAGTCGGAAGGCTGAGGCAGAAGAATCACTTGAACACCGGAGGCAGGGGTTGCAGTGAACTGAGATTGCGCCACTGCACTCCACCTGGGTGACAGAGCAAGATTCTGTCTCAAAAAAAAAAAGTCTGGGCTCGGTGGCTCACACCTATAATCCCAGCACTTTGGGAGGCCGAGGCAGGTGGATCACGAGGTCAGGAGATCGAGGCCATCCTGGCTAACAAGGTGAAATTCCGTCTCTACTAAAAAATAGAAAAAATTAGCGGGGCATGGTGGCATGTGCCTGTAGTCCCAGCTACTCAGGAGGCTGAGGCAGGAGAATTACTTGAACTTGGGAGGCAGAGGTTGCGGTGAGCTGAGATCCCGCCACTGCACTCCAGCCTGGGCAACAGAGCAAGACTCCGTCTCCAAAAACAAACAAAAAAAAAAGTAGGGGCCAGGTGTGGTGGCTTATGCCTGTAATCCCCAGCACTTTGGGAGGCTGAGGTGCATGGATCACCCAATGTCAGGAGTTCAAGACCAACTTGGCCAACATGGTGAAAACCCTTCTCTACTAAAAATACAAAAAAACATTACCCGGGCATGGTGGTGGGTGCCTGTAACCCCAGCTACTCGGGAGGCTGAGGCAGGAGAATCACTTGAACCAGGGAGGCAGAGATTGCAGTGAGCTGAGATCACGCTATTGCACTCCAGCCTGGGCAACAAGAGCGAAACTTGTCTCAAAAAAAAAAAGAAAAGGAAAATAATTTATTGTAGAGGAAAGTGGTTTATTAAGAAGTTTGACAGGCACTGGCTTAAAGTAAGATTTTTCTCTTATAGTAATTTTCTTTCTCTCTTAAGGTATCCAAGCCCACCAATGGGCTCTGTCTCAGCACCCAACCTGCCTACAGCAGAAGATAACCTGGAATATGTACGGACTCTGTATGATTTTCCTGGAAATGATGCTGAAGACCTGCCGTTTAAAAAGGGTGAGATCCTAGTGATAATAGAGAAGCCTGAAGAACAGTGGTGGAGTGCCCGGAACAAGGATGGCCGGGTTGGGATGATTCCTGTCCCTTATGTCGAAAAGCTTGTGAGATCCTCACCACACGGAAAGCATGGAAATAGGAATTCCAACAGTTATGGGATCCCAGAACCTGCTCATGCGTACGCTCAACCTCAGACCACAACTCCTCTACCTGCAGTTTCCGGTTCTCCTGGGGCAGCAATCACCCCTTTGCCATCCACACAGAATGGACCTGTCTTTGCGAAAGCAATCCAGAAAAGAGTACCCTGTGCTTATGACAAGACTGCCTTGGCATTAGAGGTAAAATCTGTTCAGACTAGCTTTTTGGGTCCTTTGACATTTGGTTTTAATTTTTAGTTTTAGTTTCTGCTCATTTAAGCTTATATTCATGGAATTAGAGCACTTAGATGATTTTGGGAGATACGCACTGTTAGCATTTCATGTTTATATGTTTTTACAGAGACAAGGTCTCTGTTAAAAAGAGTTGTTTGCCCAGGCTGATCTCGACATCCTGGCCTCAAGCAAATCCTCCTGCCTCAACCTCCCATAGTACTGGGGTGACAGATATGAGCCACCGTGCCCGGCCTGTTATTAGTGTTTCACAGGTTGTTTTCTTCTTTCCTATTCCTTGTTTGTCCCACATTCTCAGCCTCCTTGCTCTTTTTTGTTCCCAAAGCCTAACAGATTTAGTTTTGCAGTCATTGGTTTTTCTTCCAGTAAGGAAAGATAATAATTAAGGAAGACCCATGACCTAGAGGCAAAATCAGCATACAGATACATAGCTACTTGTATGGTTCTGTATTTCTAACATTGGAATCATTTGAGAAATATGAAAATGTCTTAGAATTTCTCTTGAACTTGGTAGAGGAATTAATTTTTTTTGAGACAGAGTCTTGCTCTGTCACCCAGGCTGGAGGGCAGTGGCATGATCTCTGCTCACTGCAAGCTCCGCCTCCCAGGTTCACGCCATCTCCTACCTCAGTCTCCCGAGTAGCTGGGACTACAGGCACCTGTCACCATGCCCAGCTAATTTTTTGTATTTTTAGTAGAGACGGAGTTTCACCGTATTAGCCAGGATGGTCTCGATCTCCTGACCTCGTGATCCACCTGTCTCGGCCTCCCAAAGTGCTGAGATTACAGGCATGAGCCACCGTGCCCGGCCCAGGAATGATTTTTTTTGAGATGGAGTCTCGCTTTGTCACCCAGGCTCCAGCACAGTGGCATGATCTTGGCTCATTGCAACCTCCACCTCCCGGGTTCAAATGATTATCCTGCCTCAGCCTCCTGAGTAGCTGGGATTACAGATGCCTGCCAGCATGCCCATCGAATTTTTGTATTTTTAGTAGAGATGGGGTTTCAACATGTTGGCCAGGCTGGTCTTGAACTCCTGACCTCAGGCGATCTGCCTGCCTTGGCCTCCCAAAGTGCTGGGATTACAGACATGTATGACCACGCCCAGCCATAGAGGAATGATTTTAAAATACATCAGCCCTTGCTTGTTACAGGTTTTTTTTTTTTTTTTTTTTTTTTTGAGACGGAGTCTCGCTCTGTCACACAGGCTGGAGTGCAGTGGCCGGATCTCAGCTCACTGCAAGCTCCGCCTCCCGGGTTTACGCCATTCTCCTGCCTCAGCCTCCCGAGTAGCTGGGACTATAGGCGCCTGCCACCACGCTCGGCTAAGTTTTTGTATTTTTAGTAGAGACGGGGTTTCACCGTGTTAGCCAGGATGGTCTCGATCTCCTGACCTCGTGATCCGCCCATCTCGGCCTCCCAAAGTGCTGGGATTACAGGCTTGAGCCACTGCGCCCGGCCTTTGTTACAGGTTTTGTAAATTAGAATAGCATGATATAGAACTTGAACATTTTAATTACCAAGTCATTTTCTTCTCTTTTTCTTTTTCTTTTCTTTTTTTTTTTTGAGACAGAGTCTTGCTCTGTTGCCTTGTTGCCTAAGCTGGAGTGCAGTGGCGTGATCTTGGCTCACTGCAACCTCCGCCTCCTGAGTTCAAGAGATTTTCCTGCCTCAGCCTCCCGAGTAGCTGGGACTACAGGCACGCACCACTATGCCCGGCTAATTTTTGTATTTTTAGTAGAGACGGGGATTTCACCATGTTGGCCAGGCTGGTCTCGAATTCCTGACCTCAGGTGATCCGCCTGCCTCAGCCTCCCCGAGTGCTGGGATGACAGGCGTGAGCCTCCGCACTCAGCCATGTCATTTTCTCTTAACTAAACATTACTTTTTAAGAAGACTCTTTCTCAGCTGGGCACAGTGGCTCATGCCTGTAATCCCAGCACATTGGGAGAGCGAAGCTGGTGGATAACTTGAGGTCTGGAGTTTGAGACCAGCCTGGCCAACATGATGAAACCCTGTCTCTACCAAAAAATACAAAAATTAGGCAGACGTGGTGGGCACACGCCTGTAGCCTCAGCTACTCAGGAGACTGAGGTGGAACAATTGCTTGAACCTGGGAATTAGAGGTTGCAGTGAGCCGAGATCATGCCACTGCATTTAAGCCTGGGCAATAGGGTGAGACCCTATCTCAAAAAAAGGGGGGAGAATGTTAAGAGAGACCCCAAGTGCAGTTCAGAAGGATGAAGTAAGGGACCCTGTTGCTTCAAAAGAAACAAATCCTGACTCACCAAACAACCCGCCCACAGATAAAAGTTGTCTAGAATTGGTTTGTCCATAGGTCGTCCTCAATGTTTTTTTGTTTTTGTTTGTTTTGTTTTGTTTTGTTTTGAGATGGAGT
The DNA here is from genome assembly GCF_003255815.1 of Theropithecus gelada. NCBI lineage: Eukaryota > Metazoa > Chordata > Mammalia > Primates > Cercopithecidae > Theropithecus > Theropithecus gelada. The sequence goes on along the minus strand of NC_037678.1, from coordinate 33,138,217 downwards.
TTCACTCTTGTTGCCCAGGCTGGAGTGCAATGGCACGATTTTGGCTCACCGCAACCTCCGCCTCCTGGATTCAAGCGATTCTCCTGCCTCAGCCTCCAGAGTAGCTGGGATTACAGGCATGCGCCACCATGCCCAGCTAATTTTTTGTATTTTTAGTCGAGACGAGTTTCTCCATGTTGGTCAGGCTGGTCTCGAACTCCTGACATCAGGTGATCTGCCCGCCTCGGCCTCCCAAAGTGCTGGGATTACAGGTGTGAGCCACAATGCCTGGCCCTCAATTTTTCTTTGGACCAGTAGTAGTATCTGAATGAACTGAACCTGAAGGTTTGTTTCAATGTTTGATTTTTGTCTCCCTTTCATGTTGACTATAAGGAAAGAAGGAGCATCTGAGGCTGTGGTGGGGGTCTGGGACTGAGAGGCTCCAGGTCTGAGGAGGCTGCCTCCACAGATAGGAGTACTGGCTGAGCAGGCCTTCCAGCTTTCTTTCCTTCTTTTTTTTTTTTTTTTTTTTTTGAGATGGAGTCTCATTTGTTGCCTAAGCTGGAGTATACTTGGTATAATCTCGGCTCACTGCAACCTCTGCCTCCTGGGCTCAAGCGATTCTTCTGCCTCAGCTTCTCAAGTAGCTGGGATTACAGGTGCCCGCCACCACACCCGGCTGTTTTTAGTAGAGATGGGGTTTCACTATGTTGGCCAGGCTGGTCTTGAACTCCTGGCCTCTGATCCTCTACCCGCCTCAGCCTCCCAAAGTGCTTGGATTACAGGCGTGAGCCACTGCGCCTGGTCAGGCCTTTCAGCTTTCTCACCCTCACACAGACCGGCCTAGGCACAGGTGCATGCCTCTGGCCTGGTCTACACCTCAGCACCTTAGAATAACATGGGATGCTCTGGGCTGTTAATATGTTGTAGCATGCATTGTGTTTTCAGCCTTTTGAGGCGTTTTCACATCTGTCATAGCATAGGATTGGGGAGCTAGGAGTCAGAGTGGGTGTGACTCGTGTGTATTTGGCAGCTGCTCGTTGAGAACCTTGAAGGTGGAGGCTCCCAATCAGAATTTTAGGTACCTGCCTGTTGACCTCTGGCTCTAGGATTGTGTGTTTTAGAAACCTATATCTAGTGTGCGTGCGTGTGTGCTCATTGGAGTCAGTACTAGGAGGTTGTAGGGAGGAACATCAGGTATTACAGAAGGGATCATTTAGAGCTTGGTGTGTGGGTGGATAGGTAGGTGGCCGAGACAGGTCAGGAGTAGGAGGAAGGAGGCCTAGTTAATGATTGTGTATTTTAAGATAACCTACATACTTTGCCATTACATAGCTCCTAGTCTCTCTGGCCCCAGAGAGAGGTTCTCCACACCTGAGCCTCTTGACACTAACCCAGCCAGCTGAGCTTCAGCAAATGGTTTTTTTCGTGCTTGAATGAGAGAAAGTGTAAATAGGACCTGAGAAATAGACCTTTACCAAATTCCATTTAATGGTATTTCGCTTTCTGTATATTTAAATGAAACTTTAGGTTATAGCATAAGTAAAAAAAACCTTTTTTTTCCTGAGATCAAGTCTCTGTCACTCAGGCTGGAGTGCAGTGGCGTGATCTCCGCTCGCTGCAACCTCCGCCTCATGGGTTTAAGCGATTCTCATGCCTCAGCCTCCTGAGTAGCTGGGGTAAATATTTTTTTGATTGTTACCTTCTAAAACTATTATTAGGATAGTGGTGCCTGTCTGATCTTGTTAACAACAACTCTTGGGACTTTTGCAATTAGGTTACTAGGAAAAGTATTAAAATTAAAATGAGAAACAGACAACTAGGACAAAATGTGCCAATAATTGAAGCTTCATTATTCCCCTAGATAGTATTACAGAGAACAATGATGGCTTAGGTGACTTTATACCTTAAATTATTTTACAAGTTTTTTTTTTTTTAAATAAAACTTGATTTTCAAAAGAGTATTCCTGTAAGTAAAGAGGTATTTCAAAACCAGTCTGTGTTTAGCTATTTTCTTTTCTTGCTGACTTTTCTGTAAGAAGAGAGTTGATCCTGAGATTTGATTTGAAGGGGAATACTTGGTATCTGTAAGGTGAGTAGAGCTTGTGTGATGAGACTAATGTCACTGAATAGCTGTAGATAGGTGAGCATGCTGGGCAAAGGGCAAAAGTGGCAAAAAACAGCCAGGGCAGTAGGCTGTTGCCATATCACGAAGGGCTAAGCTGAGGAGATTAACAGTTTTCTTGCATTGCCTTCATTTGAGTCATGAAACAGCCAGTTTCTCACAACTGACAAGGTCAGGTTTGCAGGCAATTTCTTTTTATTTATTAATTTTAAAATTTAGAGCAAATGCTTGACTCTCATGTAATAATATCATTCTCATTCATTTGCATTCCAGTATGCTTTTCTGACTAAAAAGAAAGGGAAGAAATATCTTAGCAACTTTAGAATTGTACTTAACCCTGGGTACACACACCCCTGAATATTTGTATGAAAATTTGTATTCAAATGTCTAAATGCAGCCTCAGCTGTGCTTTTCCCCCATGGTATGGTATAAGAAAACAGTTGGTGACACAAGCTGGGGATCTGTGGGAACTGAAGTCAGTGGTACAGATCGTGTGGAGGAAAAATAGTTTCCCAGGCTTGCAAGTGAGACTTAAAGTGATTTGGGATGGAATTGATAGAAATCAAGCAGAAAGGTTGTATTGATACCTTAGGTCATTTAGTCTAATCATTTTCCCAGTGCTTTTAGCCCTCTTCAGAGTCTAACTCCATGGCCCTCCAGTCTCAACTCGGACACCTCCAAAAAAACATGACTTCAACAAAAGTTCATTGAGTGCCTATTATGTGACAGGCTGGGAATTTGGGATACAGTAGTGAACAAAACAAAGATGTCTTTCCTGTGGAACGTCTGGAACATAACAGTTTCATGCGGTGGTGTCTCATGTTGTATGGCTCTGGTAGCTGACAAGTCTTGTGTTCTGGCTCTCCACCAGGAGGAAAGAAGCCACAGCCAGTCCCCTTCCTGTGTTTGGCTAGCCCAGTGTGTGGACTTAAGTGCATGGCCCCATAGTTGTCCCTCTTGAGTTTTGTTGTTGTTGTTGGTTTGGTTTTTATTGATCTTGTCATACCATCTGTGTACATCTCTGAATCCTTTTCTTTTTTTTGAGATAAAGTCTTACTGTGTCGCCCAGGCTGGTGTGCAATGGTATGATCTCGGCTCACTGCACCCTCCACCTCACAGGTTCAAGCAATTCTCCTGTCTCAGCCTCCCGAGTAGCTGTGATTACAGGCGTCTGCCAACCACGCCTGGCTAATTTTTGTATTTTTAGTAGAGAAGGGGTTTCACCATGTTGACCAGGCTGGTCTCAAACTCCTAACCTCAAGCAATCCACCTGCCTCAGCCTCCCAAAGTTCTGGGATTATAGGCATAAGCCACCACGCCCAGCCTCTGAATCTTTTAAAATCCTGATGTCATCTAGTGTATTCATTACCCTCCAGTGTCCTAACTGCAGGTTTTGTAAAAGTACCAACCAGATCTTTGTACTAAAGTCCTTCTCTGCTGCAGCCTCTCCAGATCTGCCTCTTATATCTATAAAAAGACAATGAGGCCGGGCGCGGTGGCTCAAGCCTGTAATGCCAGCACTTTGGGAGGCAGAGACGGGCGGATGACGAGGTCAGGAGATCGAGACCATCCTGGCTAACACGGTGAAACCCCGTCTCTACTAAAAAATACAAAAAAAAAAACCTAGCCAGGCGTGGTGGCGGGCGCCTGTAGTCCCAGCTACTTGGGAGGCTGAGGCAGAAGAATGGCGTAAAACTCGGGAGGCGGAGCTTGCAGTGAGCTGAGATCCGGCCACTGCACTTCAGCCTGGGCGACAGAGCGAGACTCCATCTCAAAAAAAAAAAGACAATGAGGTTGATCTGGTGTGACTTGGTGGGCTCATGCTGCTTCCAGATGCTCTACTTCCCATTCTAAATCCTCACAAACCATCTGTTAGCTAATTGCATCCAGAATTTTTTTCTGGGATTCATTTCAAGCTCACTGTTTTACATTTTATGGAATTTGCCATGTTTGTTTTGACAAAAGAACGAGGGAGACTTGACCCTTTCTAAATCTTCTAGTGTCCTATGATGTAATTTCTCTATGACGAGACTAGTCTTGGACTCTTACTCCTGCTTGCTAGTGTATTTGGTCAACTCTTACGTACCTGTCCTTTTCAGCCTGAGAACACCCTTTCATCATCTTTGGTGCTCTTTTTTTTTTTTTTGGCATTTTTTTTCTTAGTGATGCTCAGTTCTTTGAGCTCACCAGCATCCTCAACATTCTTCTCTTCGTTCCTGTACTTGCTCTGTGTCATCTGTGATTGCGTTTTTCTTTTCTTTTTTTTTTTTTTTGAGACGGAGTCTCGCTCTGTCGCCCAGGCTGGAGTGCAGTGGCCGGATCTCAGCTCACTGCAAGCTCCGCCTCCCGGGTTTACGCCATTCTCCTGCCTCAGCCTTCCGAGTAGCTAGGACTACAGGCGCCCGCCACCGCGCCCGGCTATGGTTTTTTGTATTTTTCAGTAGAGACGGGGTTTCACCATGTTAGCCAGGATGGTCTCGATCTCCTGACCTCGTCATCCACCCGTCTCGGCCTCCCAAAGTGCTGGGATTACAGGCTTGAGCCACTGCGCCCGGCCTGTGATTGCGTTTTTATAATTTCTTCTTGGATTGTCTTTGCCCCATTTCAAAACCTGTAGTCGTTTGGATTACATCAGGTCTCTGTGTCTTTTGAATTGGCCTTCCCAAGGGCCCATGTTACAACTTCCGTCACTGAGCTGGAATTATCAGATTCCCACTTTACCAATTGGTTTTGCTTCATTGCTTAGAGTTAAATTTGTATTAGCATTTTCTTCATTGCTGCTTCTACTTGCTGAGGTGAAGTAATCTACAAAGTAAGTTTAGGTTTCGGTAATACTGATTGTACTTTGTAATCTCTTAGGGATCATCATGAGTTCCTCCTACTGGGTAGCCTGCAGTGGTGTTGGGCCTGTATGTATTCATCATGAAACATCTGACTCAGGGGTCCATGCAGCAAGCTTACAGCCTCCCAGTGTAACGGGGCTGCTGTCTCTCACTTCACGTCACGTTCTAGCAACGTGAAGCCTTCTTACCAAGGCTTCTCGGAAAGGCCCACAAGTTAGCATTCACCTTAAGCAAGAATCTCAGGTGTGTTCTACCCATGTCGTGGTGGTGTGTGTGGATGTCTGGTGCCCGAGGAATCATTTCCACTCGCCTCCTTGGACCTTTCTTTCGTCAGGACTGGCCAGGATCCTCTTCCACCCTTCTGTCTTTGACATTGTGTCAGTTGTCCTTCACAGCATCTCAGCTTTATTTCTTCGGTACCAAAAGTGCTTTTTTCCCTTGATTATAATACCATGCAAACATAGGAATCTTCAGAAAGTCCTTTAGAATTTTAGAAGATTCTCCTATTTAAAAATATATACATATATGTGTTTGTGTGTGTGTGTGTGTATATATATATATATATATTTTTTTTTTTGAGATGGAGTCTTGCTCTGTCACCCAGGCTGGAGTGCAGTGGCGCGATCTCAGCTCACTGCAACCTCTCCTTCCCGGGTTCAAGCAGTTCTCTGCCTCAGCCTCCCAAGCAGCTGGGATTACAGGTGGCCGCCACCAGGCTGGGCTAGTTTTTGTATTTTTAGTAGAGATGGGGTTTCACTGTCTTGGCCAGGCTGGTCTTGAACTCCTGACCTCATGAGCCACTGTGCCCAGCCCAGAAAAAAAAAAATTTATTTATTTATTTATTTATTTATTTGAGATGGAGTCTTGCTCTGTTGCCCAGGCTGGAGTGCAGTGGTGCGATCTCGGCTCACTGCAAGCTCCGCCTCCTGGGTTCATGCCATTCTCTTGCCTCAGCCTCCCAGAGTAGCTGGGACTACAGGTGCCCGCCACCACGTCCGGCTAATGATTTGTATTTTTAGTAGAGACAGAGTTTCACCGTGTTAGCCAGGATGGTCTCAATCTCCTGACCTCGTGATCCACCTGCCTCGGCCTCCCAAAGTGCTGGGATTACAGGTGTGAGCCACCACGCCCAGCTGAAAAAAAAATTTTTTAAAGGTTTTTGTTCCTCTTTCCTAATGTGTAAATTAAGTGAGAATGCCATGGAATTGGGGCCCTGGTGTGGTTCAGGCAGGGCCTGTCCCATCCTGGTCATTATGCTGACCTCTGTTTTCTGTGATAGCTGTTTTCTGATGATAGCTGTTGAGTGAGAAGAACCATCAGCTTAGGGGTTCACAGAAGTTTATTCTCATTACTGCTCCCCCACTAAGAGCTTGAGGTTTATATAATTTGCCAGCAGTCCACCTTCTGTCTATGAATTTACCTATTCTAGGTATCTGATATAAGTAAAATGATACAATATTTGTCCTTTGGGTCTGAATTATTTCATTTGGTACAATGTTTTCAGAGTTCATCCAGGTTGTAGCATATATCAAAACTTCATTCCTTGTCCCAGCATGGGGTGGCTCACACCTGTAATCCCAGTGCTTTGAGAGGCCAAGGTGGGAAGATCACTGGAGGCAAGGAGTTTGAGACCAGCCTGGGCAACATAGCGAGACTCCATCTATACAAGAAATTAAGATAAATACTTCATTCCTTTAGGGCGAATAATATTCCATTGTTATGTATATATCACGTTTTGTTAATCCATTTATCTCTTGATGGATACTTGAGTTGTTTTCGTTTTTTTTGGCTATAGTGAATAATGCTGCAGTGGACATTGACACACAAATGTTTGAGTTCTTGCTTTCAGTTATTTTGGTTATATATCTCGGAGTGGATTTCTGGGTCAAATGGGTAATTCTGTGTTTAGCTTTTTTTTTTTTTTTTTTTTTCCTTGAGACGGAGTTTTGCTTTGTTGCCCAGGCTGGAGTGTAGTGGCACAATCTCGGCTCACTGCAACCTCTACCTCCTGGATTCAAGCGATTTCTCCTGCCTCAGCCTCCCGAGTAACTGGGATTACAGGTGCACGCCACCACACCCGGCTAATTTTTGTATTTTTTAGTAGAGACAGGGTTTTGCCATGTTAGCCAGGCTTGTCTCAAACTCCTGACCTCAACTGATCCGCCCACTTCAGCCTCCCAAAGTGCCGGGATTATAGGCATGAGCCACAGCACCTGGCCTGTGTTTAGCTTTTTGAGGAACAAACTGTTTTCCATAGCAGCTGTACCATATTCCATTCAACCAGCAGTATGTAAGGGTTCCCTTCTTCACTGCCAAAAAAAAATTCTTCCACATCTTCACCAACACTTATTATTTTCCATATTTTTTATTATAGCCATCCTAGTAGGTGTGATGTGGTATCTCATTGTGGTTTTGATTTGCATGTTCCTAGTGACTGATGTTGAGCATCTTTTCATGTTGGCTGTTGGCAAATCTTTAGAGAAATGTTTTCAAGTTCTTTGCCCATTTTTTAATTGGGTTATTTGGGCATTTTTGTTTGTATTTTATTTTATTTTATTTTATTTATATTTTTTGAGACAGTCTCTGTCGCCCTGGCTGGAGTACAATGGCACGCACGATCTCGGCTCGCTGCAACTTCTGCCTCCCAGATTCAAGCGATTCTCCTGCCTCAGCCTCCCGAGTAGCCAAGATTACAGGCGCTTACCACCATACCTGGCTAATTTTTTGTATTTTTAGTAGAGATGGGGTTTTACCATGTTGGCCTGAACTCCTAAACTCAGGTGATCTGCCTGCCTTGGCCTCTCAAAGTGCCGGGATTACAGGCGTGAGCCACCATGCCTGACCTTAGTTACTGTATTTAGGCTATTGATCCATTTTAAAAATGACTTTTTGTGTACAGTGTGAGGTAAGGTTTCAGAGTCTTTCTTTAAAAAAGTGCTGGAATTACAGGTGTGAGCCACTGTACCTAACCAGTATTAACATCTTAATAATAAGTCTTTCCATCCATTAACACAAATGTTTTTGCATTTATTTAGGTATTTAATAATTTTTGGTATGCAAATCTTTCACCATGGTTAAATGATTCTCGGTTTGTTTTGTTTTGTTTAGATGGAGTCTTGCTTTGTCACCAGGCTGAGGTGCAGTGGCGCAATCTCGGCTTACTGCAACCTCCGCCTCCCGGGTTCAAGCGATTCTCTTGCCTCAGCCTCCCAAGTAGCTGGGACTACAGACATGTGCCACCACGCCCAGCTAATTTTTGTATTTTTAGTTTCACCATGTTGACCAGGATGGTCTCGATCTCTTGACCTTGTGATCTGCCCGTCTTGGCCTCCTAAAGTGCTGGGATTACAGGCTTGAGTCACCACACCCAGCCTATTCTTGGATATTTTTATTTTAGATGCTATTGTAAATGGAATCACCTTTTTTTTTTTTTTCTTTTGAGACAGAGTCTCGCACCGTTGCCCAGGCTGGAGTGCAGGGGCACGATTCTTGTGCCTCAGCCTCCTGAGTAGCTGGGACTACAGGTGCCTGCCACCACTCCCAGATAACTTTTTTTTTTTTTTTGGTATTTTAGTAGAATTGGGGTTTTACCATGTTGCCCAGGATGGTCTCGAACACCTGAGCTCTGGCAATCTGCCCTCCTTGGCCTCCCAAAGTGCTAGGATTCAGGCATGAGCCACTGTGCCCCGCCTGGAATTGCTTTCTTAATTATTCATTACCAATATATAAGACACAACTGATATCTATGTGTTGATCTTGTACCCTGCAACTTTGCTGAATTTGTATCTTTTCTTGTGGAATCTGTGAACTTTTTTGTATATATGATCGTGTCTTGACTTCTTCCTTTTCAAAGCCCATATACTCTTGTACCACGGCATACTGGCCTGTGGTATCTTTAGCCATGCCATCTACCCTTCCCAAATAAAATCTCTGTTAACCAGTAAACAGCCCTCTTGAATCAAGTTACTACTCTGAAGGATAGTGGTAATTTTAAGGAAGAGACCGAGTCTTCAGTATTAAAACCCTATTAGATAGCATTCAGTTGTGGGCTTGAGCACATGAGATTACTTGACTGCTACCCAGGGCACACAGACAGGGAGCCTAGCCCTCTAAAGCCTCTATCTCTCTGGCTACTCTGATTCGGGTGCAGGTGCACAGTGAACATAGGGGCAGGCAGTGGACCCATGCAGCTCCGTGAGGGTCAGGGGTGTTTGTCTCCTTTGTGTCCCCTCTCGTATCTCTCCAGAGCCTACACATAGATCTTCAGTATTTGTTGAATGACTACAGGAATAAAAGCCACAGAGAGCAGGATGATACCTGTCTGGTGATTATAGTACATGGACTTTGTTTTGTTTTAGCAATTTTGGGGGCTATAAGCGCCTTTGAGAATCCAGTGAAAGTTGTGCAGTCTTCAGAGAAACAACATACATTCATGCATTTGCATACAACTTGGCGGGATGTTCTTTGGTCATGGAGACCCATTCACGTCACCCAAGTTAGAATTTATGATTCCGGTGTCACCAGTGTACTCCTGATCTTACTTTTATGTAACCTGAAAGCATGAAATCTCAGAATATCAGTATAGGGAGTGGAGACTGATTATGGAACCAAAAAACTGCTGTGACGACCAGTGCTTGGGCCCTCCAGTGCCTTGACTGCTCTTTGAATCAAGTGCTACATGCCAGTCAGTAGAGTCTTTTCCTGGACAACACTCTGGACAAGTAGGGCTATAGGAAACTATTGCCAGCAGCAAGAGGTACCCTCTTGCTATTTAACTCTTGGTAGACATAAAAGGGCTGACTAGTGTCCCTGGCTTATGTGTTTTAGAGTTAATGTGTCCACTCCCCAGGTGCTAAGTGCGGCCAGCCCCAAAGATAGTATTTTGACAGTACTAATAATGATTAGGATTGTCCTGTTCCATAGGGTGAAAATTAATAAAGATGATGCATTAGGTATGTGCTTCCTCTTAATCTGTTGATAAGGTCAGCCACATCTTCCAGGTGTAGTTTGCCCCTTGAACCAAGTTGGTATCTACCTACATCAAGATTGATCTGCCCTCTGACTGCACTTTCAGGGATCATTTCTATAGTTCATTACTAGAGAAGTTTCTCTGAAGGTGTAGAGCACCAAAAACAACAACAACAACAACAACAAATTGATCTGCCCTCCAGAGTGAGTGCTTCTTTGAACTGGATCCGTGTACCATGAACCCAGAGGAAGAATAGGGAGTGATGAGGGAAACAGCAAGGTGACTGCCAAGCTACCAACCATTTTAGGATCTCAGCACAAGCACTGTTCAGTAGAGCCATGGAAGAAGCTGGTCCATAGCCAGGCCTGTAACTGGGCAGCAGGCTGCATAACAGCCAGGATGTCTTTTCTGTGTTAAGATAGAAAACAGCATGAGGAATGATGATGGTGTTTTAGCATGTGGAAACTCCTGCAAGGCCACAATGAGGCACTAATGGTCAAGGGGCCACCAGAAGTCTCTCAGCCATTCTCTTCCTAGGCTGCTCTTTGACCTACTTCTGCTGGTCAAGGTTCCCTCTGTCTAAGCAGTAGCTCCTTGATCCTGTGCTCTGCAGCATTGATTTAGTAGTGTTTTTCTGCCACTTGCTGCTTTTATGTGTCTTCTCTCTCTCTCTTTTTTCTTTTTAATAGAAGCTAAGTCTCACTATGTCACCCAGGCTGGTCTTGAACATGTGGCCTCAAGTGATCCTTCTACCTTGGCTTCCCAAAGTGCTGGGATTATAGGCGTGAGCCACTGCGCCTGGCTACACCAAGTGCAGTGACATGATCTTGGTTCACTGCAACCTCCACCTCCCAGGTTCAAGTGATTCTCCTGCCTCAGCCTTCTGAGTAGTTGGGATTACAGACATCTACCACCACACCTGGCTGATTTTTGTATTTTTTAGTAGAGATGTGGTTTTGCCATGTTGGCCATGCTGGTCTCGAACTTCTGACCTCAGGTGATCCACCTGCCTCGGCCTCCCAAAGTGTTGGGATTACAGATGTGAGCCATTGCGCCCAGCCTTTTTCTTTTTCTTTTCTTGAGACAAGGTCTCGCTCTGTCACCCAGGCTAGAGTGCAGTGGCATGATCACAGCTTACTGCAACCCTGCAACCTCTGCCTCCTGCGCTTAAGCGATCTTCCCACCTCATCCTCCCAAGTAGCTGGGACTGCAGGTGCATGCCGCCATGCCTGGCTCATTTTTGTATTTTAGAGACAGGGTTTCACTGTGTTGCCCAGGCTGGTCTTGAACTCCTGGGCTTAAGTGATCCACCCGCCTCAGCCTCCCAAAGTGCTGGGATTACAGGTGTAAGCCACTGCGCCCAGCCACTTCGTGTTTTTTACACTATGTTATTATCTAACAAAAATTCATCGTGTATCCCACTTAAAAGACAAGTTTTTTGAGGATACGAACTGACCTGCCCATTTTCCATGGAATAGATGTTCAGTAAATTTTATTTAATTGTTTAGGTAGGATCATGTAGAAAGTACCCTGTTAAAGACCGCCAGACTCACAAGTTTATTGGAAGGTATGAGGTGTGAGTGTTCTTGGTAGCTTTCAGTCCCTAGCCTCCTCATCTCCATCTTCCCATTGTCTTCCTTGGCTGCTTAGTATCCATCACAGTAATTTATTAGACCCCGTTTTCAGCCTGTTCCTCGTTGGTTTTGAGAGGACCCTTGTTGGTCACAAGGTTGGAAATCCTCTGATACATACAGTGCTGTGCTTCTCAGTGCTAATTCCAGCTCTTCCCTTCGTGCATCCAAAGGGTATGATCATTAGAGGGGGCGTGGGGCTGGGTTCTACTCAGGAATCTCTACTCAAGTAACAATCATTTGATTACTGTAAGACCCTTTCAAAGTTGGAAGGAAACTGAGACTTGGAGAACTTAAGCAGTTTGCTACAGTCATGTAGTTTCTAAAAGTGGCAGAACCAGGACATTTGTTTGGTGTCCTGCATGTTCCAGAGTTCATGGCATGGACCACTGGACTGTGCCACCTTGTGCCTGTTTTTATTTTGAGATGTAGTCTTGCTGTGTTGCACAGGCTGGTCTCAAACTCCTGGGCTCAAGCAATCCTCTCACCTCAGCCTGCCAAGTACCTGGAACTACAGGCACGCACCACTATGCCTGGTTCTGTATGTGTTTAAGCAGACGAAAGCTTATTTCTTATTGTCTTAGATCTTAGGTGTGTCTTATATTCAAGTAGTGTTTTTATGGACCTGAGTACACAAAATAGAATCTTAGATTAGTGCTCTGCTGAACAGAGAGCACAATGTCTACAATGGCTACCACCTGAAGGTCTTTTTTAAAAATACACCTTTTTGTGTGATTTGACTTTAACCATTCTCAGAATCATGTGTTCATTTCTATCCTGTTGGGGTTAGTAGCCAAAATAGAGGGTTGGTTTGGGGAGGAGCCGCTTTGTGCTCAAAAGCTGTTTGTGCGTGTGTGTGTTTTTGTTTTTTTGAGACAGGGTCTCACTCAATTGCCCAGTCTGGAGTGCCATAGAACGATCACGGCTCACTGCAGCCTCAGCCTCATGGGCTCAAGCCATCCTCTCACTTCAGCCTCCTGAGTAGCTGGGACTAGAGTCATGTACCACTACACCCGGCTAATTTTTCTATTTTTTAGAAGAGATGAGGTTTCACCATGTTGCCCAGGCTGGTCTCGAACTCGTGACCTCAGGTAATCCCAGGAGTTCAAGGTACAATGAGCTGTGATCGTGCCACCGCATTCCAGCCTGGGTGACAGACCCTGTCTATAAAAAATAAAAAATTAATGTGCATGGTGGTGCACGCCTGTAGTCACAGCTATTCAAGAGGTGGTGGTGGAAGGATCACTTGAGCCCAGGTGTTAGAGGTTACATTGAGTAGTGATCTCACCACTACACTCCAGCATGGCTAACAGAGTGAGACTGTGTGTCTAAATAATAATGTATGGGCCCTTTGGAGAAGGTAGTGTTTGTGATTTAATGTAAACTGTCTTTTTCTTGTTGCAGAGAAATGCTAACTTTGTCTTCTTCATCCGTACAGGTTGGTGACATTGTGAAAGTCACAAGGATGAATATAAATGGCCAGTGGGAAGGCGAGGTGAATGGGCGCAAAGGGCTTTTTCCCTTTACGCATGTCAAAATCTTTGACCCTCAAAACCCAGATGAAAACGAGTGATTGCCGTTGCCCCGTTTCCTGCTGCTTTGTTGTTCTGCCTGTCCTAGTCTCCTTTGAAGTGGGAAAGCATTCTCTCTCATAGGCAAGTCACACTGCATTGCCGAAGTCCAGCTTTCTGCAGAGTGGCAGTCGCACACACATTTGGAATGCACACAGCGACTGCCTCCTGACGTTTGTATCATAGTCGTATTGTCAAAGAGTAGCCGATTTTAGAGTTCTTTTGGATCATAAACTGGAAATACTGATGGAAGCACACAAGTGGAGAGAAGTTGACGAGGAAAGGGTCTTCCTTCTCATCGCTGCCTGTTTGTACATGGGACTGATTCTGTCGTGTTCACCAGAGAAAGCCTGAGGCCATGGCGAGATACTGCATGTTTGCTGTTCCACAAAGCAGTGGCTCAGCTGCCATCTTGCTTTTCTTTGGACAACAGGAACTGAACCTTAAGGAAGAGAGAATTCTGTCCTAAAACTCCAAAATCCGGCTTTTCTTTTTCTTTTGGTTTGGTTTGGTTTTGGAAAACTAACTAATTAGACTTGTGTGGGGTTTTTTTGTTTTGTTTTGTTTTGTTTTTTGTTTTTTTGAGACGGAGTCTCGCTCCATCACCCAGGCTGGGGTGCAGTGGCGCAATCTTGCCTCCCTGCAGTTTCCGCCTCCCGAGTTCAAGCAATTCTCCTGCCTCAGCCTCCCGAGTAGCTGGGATTACAGGCGCGCACACCACGCCCAACTAATTTTTGTATTTTTAGTAGAGACGGGGTTTCATCATGTTGGCCAGGCTGGTGTCGAACTCCTGACTTCAGGTGATCCACCCGCCTCAGTCCCCCAACGTGCTGGTATTATAGCCATGAGCCACTGCGCCTGGCCTAGACTTGTGTGTTCTAAACAGGTTAAGTAGCAGGTTGGGTTTTTATGATAGTGCAAGGAATGACACATGCCTCTGAGCTTCTAAACTGAAGCTGCTGTAACTAAAGGAATCTGAAAAGAACAACCCTGAAGCAGAGGCCTTTATTGTCTTGGTTGCCAGTAGTAGTTTGTTTTGCCATGTAGCAGAAAACACACAAAATAATGCAGCTGTGGTGTGCCATGCTATGTGCACAGCCCCTTGGATTACTTTGTTTTAAAAAGCATCAGAGTTGGGGGGTACTTTAGGGAAACCTTTGCTTACCTTGTTTGCTAGTGATAAGAGCAGTGGGTTGGAGGGCAGTTGGCCAGTTTTCTGTTCAGCTTTTCAGTGAATGTACCCCTTTAAGGTTAAGACTTAAATTCCCCTAAAAAGTGGGGTTGTTCATAGAATCATTGGACTCATTAATGAATCATTAAATTCCACTCACTGAAGCCCAGACCTCCGTACCCAGGCCCAGTCTCACCAGGCTGCCAGAGAAAGTTGGTGCTGCTGATACTGGTCTCACAGTCTAAGTAAGTGTCTGATGCTCCCAAGCAGTGGAAATGCAGGCTCTGGAAATTGGTTAATGTATTTGATGTCTTAGTGTTTTAGTGACTAGGGAGACCATTAACCAGTTTATCATTAACCACTTATCAGTGTAATGATGTTAAAGCATTTCCCTGTTAGCTAAAAGAGGCCTGTTCATACAAGCCAGCTGGTATATACGTGTGGTTCATCCGTCATCTGCTGCTCATGGCAGACTAGAATTCTGGGAACCCTGTGTAATTCAGTCTGTTCTCCCTTCTGGGCCCTGGTAAAGACAAGCCTCAGCTTATAGTGAACACAGCAGACCTAGAAATGTAGCAACAGCCTAATGAGTAACTGTCATTTACTGAGTATCTGCTGTGACTGTGGCCCTGTCTGGAGGTTCCTAGGTTTTGAGATTTAGAACAATGCCTTCTGGAGACAGAACCAGCAAAACAACCGTTTTTCAATTTTTCTTTAAATCAGTATTCCATTAGGCAGATTAACTGCCATATTCATGAATCTTGAGAGTGTTCCCTGTGACAGAATTAATGGTCAGTTGGGAAAACTATCACCATGGCTTCCCATCTGTGGTTCTCCTCTAAAATTCTTAGAGATTAGCCCTTCCTTGCCAGTGAGAATGGTGGCCGCCTCCTGCTCTGCATGGTCTGCGGCAGTTGCCGCTTCTGGTTAGGTGTGTCAGGTTGGCTTATTTTGGGCTCAGGCCTGGCGTAGCACCCACAAGTGGCAGATATATCACAGAGTCCCCAAACTCTGCCTAGAAATAGTGTTTGCCCTTTAGCCAGTGACCTGGTTCATCCCTGCCCAAGTTGAACCCTGAGTGGAGTTTCCAGCAGAGGGATGAATGTGCCCTGTTCAAGGAGGGCACAGACCCTTAAGCCTTTTTCAACCAGATTTAGCTGAAGGACTTGACACCTTTGAATTACAGCAGTTGACTTAGAGCGCAAGAAGTCTATGGCCATTTTGGAAAGCAAGGTTTCCTTTCAGCCCTGTCTACTGACCAATACCCCGACTCACCTTGTGTGGCGCACTTCAGAATCAGATATACCTAGAGTATACCTGTGGTTTGGTTTTATAATTAATCAGCTCATTACTTCAGCCCATGAAAATGGCATCCAGGGCTGTCAGGAGATTCAGAGCTCAAAACAAGGCAAGCTTGAGTTTTGCACTCCTGATATGTGCCAAAAGTAAAACTTTTTGACTTACAACCTTGTCAGTTTTTTAAATCAGGCAGGGATATTCTCTTTTTCACACTAAACATATGAAGGCAGCACCCCTGCCTCAGCTCAGCTTCGTGCCTGGGTTCCCCACTGGTCTGGGAAGACAGTTGTGCTCCATAGAGCAGTGCAAATCTGACCTAGAGGGTGGGTGTTCATAACTGCTACTTGCTCTGCTCTACCATGTTTTAAGAAATATTTGGATGTTAAATTAACTCACTATGGTTTTTCACCTGGGAAGGAAACAAATTACATACTAGAGGGCATTGACTGTTTGGTTATAAACTTGTGTATCCTGGGAAGGACCTGCGGTACAGGAGTCAGCCATGTCTGTGCTGTGTGGAACCACCTGACGACATGGTTAACGAGGAAGATGATGTGTTGACCGGCTGCCGTTTGAGGACTTTGGTCACCCAGACTAGACACCTTCTGTGCTCATGTTTGGAAAGCTGAAAGGGAAGGACAGCTGTGCCCTCCTGGGAGCTCACGTGTCCCTGGCACTGTGCTAGCTTTCCTTTACAGCTGTTTACAGACAAGGCAGGCCTGAGGAGGATGGCCACTGCTCTTGTGATGTTTGCTCAGAGGAATATGAACATTTTATTTTTGAAAAGGGATGATGTGGTTTTGTGCCAGGTGTTTATAATTTAATCCTTTAATATTATGGTTATTAACCTCTTAAACGTGAAAGAATTCTTGATTGTTTTAACACAGTACCTAAGACTAATGCTTTCTGTGGACACCACTGAGCTCTGCCTCAACTCCACCCTCTGGGACCGGAGAACTATGCCCCTGGAAACTGCTGTCAGTGTGGACACTGTGCTGGTTCTATTTTCTAAAGGAGTAGAAAGACAGGTCTCTGAGACAGGATCGTTGTCCCTACAGGAGGAACAGTGGCCTTGCTTCTTAGACGGTCTTCACTGTGTGTTTTAAAACAAAAACAACAACAACACCGTAAAACTCTTTTGACCTGTAATTTAAAGATCATAAACTTCAGGCAATAATATTTTCTGTGTAAGCTTTTAAAATTATTTTTGGGGATCATAGCTTGTTTTATTTTGTGCTATAAAATTAACAGTATTAAATGACTTATATTCTTAGAACACATCGAGTGTCTTTTCTTAACAGATTAGTGCCTTTTTATTTTTGTATTCCGTTTTACGTTACTGGTCCCAGCATCAAAACCCTTGTTTCCATGGCCTGTTTGTATATTGTCTCAATAAAACTTGCATCAGCCGGTGGTGGCGGCAGCTTCGGTGTTTCAGTGTCTCCTCAGTCAGCCCCCACTAGCCTCCTGGCAGTTGAGCAGTGGTGAAATCTCTGATGCTCCTCAGTGACCCCTTAGTGCTGCTGCTGACCAAGAGCTAGAATGAAGTCTTGGCATCCGCCCATTCCAACACTCGGGCACCCAGAGGAGACCACTTGGGGTCTCCCTCCAAAAGAGAAAAAATCTGGCTCCCAGAGTGTCTGCCTTGTAGGTACTGTACGGGAGCCTAGTGTTTGGCCTTTTTGAGCATGGGGCAATAGTTCCCACAGGTTGCACCACCACAGAGAACTTGGATTTTTTTCCTTCTAGGCACCCATATCTGAGGCTTCTAGTAAATATTTCTTCAGCTTGAGCTAACCAGGGTTGAATGGTTTCAAGCAGAAGTCATGGGAAGTGAGCAGCCTCATCGCAGGTCAGGGCATGATACCTATGCGGCTTTCTTGAATCCTTTTCTGTTTTTGGCTGTACGTGGTTCTCCTGATGAACTTTGGGAGACCTCCAAATGGATTGGCTTGAGGTGTTGGGAGGCCCACTGACACCCCCTCAGCCAGGGCCTTGTCTCTCCTACTCCCAGCTCTCAGTACATTTTATCTTTGACTTCACTTGTACTCTATTCCCATAACTGTTTGTGTATTGAGAGGTGCATATTTTCTTGTAAAACCTCAGGAAGCCTTTTTTAAAATTATGGCTGGGTGTGGTGGCTCATGCCTGTAATCCGAGCACTTTGGGAGGCCAAGGTGGGCAGATCTGGAGTTCAGGACCAGCCTGGCCAACATGGTGAAATCTCATCTCGCCAAAAAATATAAAAATTAGCCAGGCGTGGTGATGCACGCCTGTAGTCCCAACTACTGTGCAGGGAGGACCACGGTGGGAAGATCTTTTGAGCTTGGGAGGCAGAGGTTGCAGTGAGCAGACATACCACTGCACTCCAGCCTGGGTGACAGAGGGAGATCCTTTCCCCACCGCCCCCTGAGACAGTCTTGCTCTGTCGCCCAGAGCTGGAATGCAATGGTGGGACCTCAGCTCACTGCAACCTCTGCCTCCCAGGTTCAAGCAGTTGTGCCTCAGCCTCTCCTGAGTAGTTGGGATTACGGGCGTGTGCCACCACGCCCAGCTAATTTTTGTGTTTTTAATAGAGACAGGGTTTCACCATGTTGGCCAGGCTGGTCTCGAACTCCTGACCTCAGGTGATCCACCCGCCCCAGCCTTCCAAAGTGCTGAAATTACAGGCATGAGCCACCGCGCCCAGCCAAGACCCTGTCTTAAGAATAAATTTACTGGCCGGGCGCGGTGGCTCAAGCCTGTAATCCCAGCACTTTGGGAGGCCGAGACGGGCGGATCACAAGGTCAGGAGATCGAGACCATCCTGGCTACCCCGGCGAAACCCCGTCTCTACTAAAAAATACAAAAAACTAGCCGGGCGCGGTGGCGGGCGCCTGTAGTCCCAGCTACTCGGGAGGCTGAGGCAGGAGAATGGCGTAAACCCGGGAGGCGGAGCTTGCAGTGAGCTGAAATCCGGCCACTGCACTCCAGCCTGGGCGAGACTCCGTCTCAAAAAAAAAAAAAAAAAAAAAAAAGAATAAATTTACCAGCACTTTGGGAGGCTGAGGCAGGTGGATGTCGAGGTCAGGAGTTCAAGACCAGCCTGGCCAAGATGGTGAAACCCCGTCTCTACTAAAAGTACAAAAATAAGCTGGGCATGGTGGCGGGCGCCTGTAATTCCAGCTACTAGGGAGGCTGAGGCAGGAGAATTGCTTGAACCTGGGAGGCGGAGGTTGCAGTGAGCCAAGATCGCACCACTGCACTCCAGCCCCATGGGTGACAGTAAGACTCCATCTCAAAAAAAAATAAGTAAAGTTAAAAATTTATTTGAGACAATGTCTTGCTCAGGCTGGAGTGCAGTGGTAAGATGATAGCTCACCTCCAACTCCTGGGCCCAGGCAATCCTCCCACCTTGGCCTCCTCAGTAGCTGGGATTATAGGCATGAACCTCTGTGCCTGGCCCAGGATATATATTTATATAGAACTATGATGCTAAAATGTCCCTGATTCCTACTTTCAGGTTTCTGCTGAATTTGAGAGAAATCTGCCATGAAATATCAAAACTGTTACATCATTCTGAAAGAAACAATACTTTCCAGATACAACTTTGAAAACTACCTTTAGAGCCTGGTGCAGTGATGTGTTCCTGTAGTCCCAGCTACTCTGGAGGCTGAGGCTGGAGGATTGCTTGAGCCTAGGAGTTCCAGACTGCAGTGAGTTATGACTGTGCCTGTGAACAGCCACTGCATTCCAGCCTGGTCGACATAGTGACCCCTATTGAGACATAGTAACATCTCAATTTTTTTTTTTTTTTTTAAAAACAGTCTCCTCTGCAGTGGCATATTCTCGGCTCACTGCAACCTCCACCTCCCAGGTGGGAGTAGCTGGGATTACAGGCGTGCACCACCATGCCTAGCTACTTTTGTATTTTTAGTAGAGACTGGGTTTCACCATGTTGACCAGGCTGCTATTGAACTCCTGACTTCAGGGGATCTGCCCACCTCGGCCTCCCAAAGTGCTGGGCGTGAGCCACTGCGCACGACCAGCATCTCAATTTTTAAAATAACTAAAAAATAACAAGTTTGAAAAAGTATATCTTGGCCAGGAATGCTGACCTGGGTTCCTTCGAGGCGAGGGAAACTCTTGGACATGGGACATAGTCGGGACTACCCCTCTGCTTGCCTCCCTGCTGGGTTAACAGTACAGCTGGCCCAGCCAGTCTTGAAACCTTGCAACAAAAACTTGACACCTCCAGGCTAGTCATTCCGGAGGTGTCTTCTCTGGCCAAGTCGGTGACTCCCCAGCCCACTATTGTAACTGAACTCTGTTCTTGCAGTCTTAGTGTACACCCTGGTTCTTCAAGGGCAGCAAGCAGGACTATTCCGGCAACCAGAGCTGGAGCTCAGGGGTTCCCTGTCCTGCTCTGGAAAGCTGGGGCAGCATATGTGGTGACCAGTGCGCTGAGGATGAGGGGCGCTGTGGAGCCCAGGCGGGTTTAGGAAGCATTCCTGGAGGAGGGGAAATACTGGTAATCCAGGCTGAAGGAGCTGGATGGCGCCAGGGGCAGTGGCTCACGCCTGTAATCCCAGCACTTTGGAAGGCCTGAGACGAGAGGGTCGCTTGAGCCCAGACGTTTGAGACCAGCCCGGGAAACATGGCAAGACCTGGTCTCAAGCCACACATGGTGGCATGCACCTGTGCTTCCAGCTGCTTGGGAGGCTGAGGCTGGAGGATCGCTTGAGCCCTGGAGGTCGAGACTCCTGTGAGCCATGATCGCACCACTGGACTCCATCCTGGGTGGCAGTGAGACCCTGTCCCTAAAGAACTGGGTGACCTCGACCCTCCACATCGCTGGCTCTCCACGGGCGCTGCACAGTGGAGACCAGGGATCTGATTGCATAGGACTGGGCACTGGAGTTTTAAGTTCTCCAGGGGGGGTTAATATGCAACGAAGTCTGGGAACCACTACCAGTGAACCCCTTCATTTTGTGTGGCTCCGGCTCCTGGAAGCCCTAGGACCAGGAACTGTAGCCCATCTACCGCGTAGTGTTGGTGTGAGAGTGGAGCCCGGGTCTGTCCCGGCGCGGGCCCGCGGCCACCGCGTTTGGGTTCCAGATCCCAGCCCCCGCGCTCAGTCCGGGCTTCCTGTCCGGCGCTCTCCCAGTCCCTTCCCGCGCGCTTTTACCTGGGGTGTGGTGGGGGCGGGGGACAGAGCCGGGTGCAGTCGGGAGCACAACCCTCAGGCAGGGCTGTGGGCCACTGTGCTGAGGGCCAGGCCGCCACGCCCCTGGACCCTGAAAGCGGGCTCGGACCCCCGCTGCAGCGCGGACTACGGCGTGGCCTGCAACCCGGACCCTGGCCAGCTCCGCGTCCTCCAGATCTTTACTCATGGCCCCGCATCGCCGGGCCCAGCTGCACCTTCGGTCCCCGCCCGCGGCAGCCGAGGTGGGGCATCTCCAGCGCCGAGTCTGGGGGAGGTGGACATGGCACGGAAGCGGGTTAAGGGCAGAGAGAAACCCAGCTTGGGATGGGGGTAGAAGGTGGTGGACCCTGCGCGGGGTGGGTGTGGAGGGTGGCCGAACTCTTGGGGCCCCTGGTGCTTCCGGGAGCTCCGTCCTAGCCCTCGGATCCCAAGGAAGAACTTGATGTTTCCCTGACATTCTCCAGTGCCCATGGCTTCTGGCGTCCACAGATGGCGGGGGCACATTCAGAAGCTGCAGAGACTGGGGACTGCGGGCTGGGGCAGCTGCGGGGCGGAGGGTGGCATGGGGTGGGGTTGGGTGGCGTGGGGTTGCGGAAAGCAGGGCGTGGGGCCCAACCGCTGGCTGCGCCGCCCTTCTTCATATGGCTCTTCGGAGCCGTCGCATTTGCCCTCTCAAGGCTTCCTGGGCTCTCGGCCCTAGTAACCTGTGTCCCTGAGTCCCTGAGGGAGGCGCAGGATCTTAGCTCTGCCCTTGCTAAGATGAAAGCAGGACCGTGTGGAGGAGGGACTGTTGCATGGGATGGCCAGGGTGGGCGCCCCAAGAAGACAGCTTCCGCCTGCCCTCCGGCCAAGGAAAGCCCTGGGGAACACACTCTCAGGCTAAAGGGTCTGAGGAAGAGAAGACTAGCAAGGCGGAAGCCCTGGAGATGCCCAACAGTCAAGTCCGGGAAGGACGGAGTAGGTAACCAGTAACTGCCTAGAGAGTGGGAGCCAAGAAGAGGAGGGGCCTGGACAGGGCTGCAAGGAGGAAGACACAGGCCGCCATGCCAGCCCTCTGGAAATAGCGGTTTGCAGACCACCTGAGCTCACCAAGACAGCTCTGAAGAATTTAGTGAATTATGCTTTGGCTTCTGGATTGAAGGAAAAAAGTATCTATAGGATGCAGCATTCAAAAGACCTGTAGGCAGGGCACGGTGGCTCACACTTGTAACCCCAGCAATTTGAGAGGCTGAGGCGGAGAGGATCACGTGAGCCCGAGGGTTCAAGATCAGCCTGGGCAATATAGTGAGTCTCTACAAAAAAATAAACAAATTGGCCGGGCGCGGTGGCTCAAGCCTGTAATCCCAGCACTTTGGGAGGCCGAGAGGGGCTGATCACGAGGTCAGGAGATCGAGACCATCCTGGCTAACACGGTGAAACCCCGTCTCTACTAAAAAATACAAAAAACTAGCTGGGCGAGGTGGCGGGCATCTGTAGTCCCAGCTACTCGGGAGGCTGAGACAGGAGAATGGTGTGAACCCGGGAGGAGGAGCTTGCAGCGAGCTGAGATCCGGCCACTGCACTCCAGCCTGGGTGACAGAGCGAGACTCCGTCTCAAAAAATAAATAAATAAATAAACAAATTAGCTGGACCTGTAGTCCCAGCTACTCCACAGGCTGAGATGGGAGGATGGCTTGAACCTGGGAGTTGGCCCGGGCGCAGTGGCTTATGCCTGTAACCCCAGCGCTTTGGGAGGCCGAGGCAGGCGAATTACTTGAGGTTAGGAGTTCAAGACCAGCCTGGCTAATCATGGTGAAACCCCATCTCTACTAAAAATACAAAAATTAGCCAGACCTGGTGGCCCATGCCTGTAATCCCAGCTACTCAGGAGGCTGAGGCAGGAGAATCGCTTGAACCTGGGAGGCAGAGGTTGCAGTGAGCCGAGATCGCACTATTGCACTCCAGCCTGGGCAACAAAGCAAGACTCAGTCTCAAAAGAAAAAAAGGAAGGCCAGGTGCGGTGGCTCATGCCTGTAATCCCAGCACTTTGGGAGGCTGAGGCAAGTGGATTGCTTGAGTCCAGGAGTTCAAGACCAGCCTGGGCAACATGGCGAAACCCCGCCTCTACGAAAACATTTTAAAAATTAGCCAGCTGTGGTGGCACACTCCTGTAGTCCCAGCTACTCAGGAGAATGAGGTGGGAGGATCACCTGAGCCAAGGAGGTGAGGGTTGCAGTGAGCCGTAATCGCACCACTGTACTCCAGCCTGGGTAACAGAGTGAGACCCTGTCTCAAAAGAAAAAAAAAGAAAATATTTAAAATATTTAGGCCCAGCATGGTGGCTCATGCTGGTAACCCCAGCACTTTCGGAGGCCAAGGCAGGCAGATTGCTTGAGCTCAGGAGTTGGAGACCAGCCTGGGCAACATGGAGAAACCCTGTGTCTACCAAGAAAATACAAAAATTAGCTAGGCATGGTGGCGAATGCCTGTAGTCCCAGCTACTCGGGAGGCCAAGCTGGGAGGATCACCTGAGCCTGGGAGATGGAGGCTGCAGTGAGCTGTCATCACACCACTGCACTCCAGTCTGGGCCACAGAGCAGAACCCTGTATCTATCTATCTATCTATCTATCTATCTATCTATCTATCTATCTATATGTATTTTTTAACACAATTACAAAACACTTTATAATTAAAAATAATAAAATGTTTGTAATAAAAAACCTTTTCATGGCAGAACAATATTCCACTGTGTGGACTGAGACAGCTGGATTTTTGTTTGTTTTTTTGTTGTTGTTTTGTTTTGTTTTGTTTTTTAGACAGAGTCCCACTCCGATGTGCAGGCTGGAGTGCAGTGATGCGATATCGGCTCACTGCAACCTCCACCTCCTCGGTTCAAGCAATTCTCCTGCCTCAACCTCCCAGGTAGCTGGGATTACAGGTGCCCACCACCATGGCCAGCTAATTTTTTTTTTTTTTTTTTTTTTTTTTTTTAGTAGAGACAGGGTTTCGCCATGTTGGCCAGCCTGGTCTCGAACTCTTGACCTCAGGTGAACACCTGCCTCAGCCTCCCAAAGTGGATTACAGGCGTGAGCCATCGCGCCTGGCCAGAGACAGCTTATACTAGCCCATCAGCCACTGGGAGTGTGGAGATTGTTGCCAATCGTGTGTGTGTGTGTGTGCAGGCACACACGCACGTGTGTTTAGAAAGGGGGTTTTGTCATGTTGCCCAGACTGGTCTTGAACTCCAGGGCTCCAGCGATCCTCCTGCTTTGGCCTCCCAAAGACCTGGGATTACAGGTGTGAGCCATGCTCCTGGCCTGTTGCCAAATTGATGATAGAAATTCCTCAGGGGATCCAATTAAGGGCCGCAGGGACAGGGCCACCCTGTAGCCCTGTGGGCTAGCTCACTCTAGGAGTCCTCTGACCTCTTCCCCCTACCTCTTGCCTCCTTCCAGTCCAACACCAGTCCTAGGTTTCTTTCCCGAAGACACATGTAACCGGACACAGTGGCATATGCCTGTAGTCCCATCTACATGGGAGAATGAGGCAGGAGAATCCCTTGAGCCTAGGAGTTCAAGGCTGCAGTGAGCTATGATCGTGCTTCTGAACTCCAGCCTGGGTGACAGAGAGAAATCCCGTTTCAAAAACAAAGCACATGTGATGAAGACCCCTTACCCAGCTCCCCCTGTTCCTCCAGACCAGCCAACATCCATGTAAGGCCCCTGCCTAGAACTTCATGGCAAGCTGGACTGGACTGGCATATTCTGAGTTCTCCAGAATCTACCATCTTACCTCCTTGCCCACACTGTTTCTTCTGTGTGAATGCCCTTTTCCTCTCCTGTGAACTACGGGCATCTGCCCTCAGCTCTTGCCACCACCCTCCATGAGAACAGGGATTAAGACTGGCTATGCCTCACCAGGCATGGTGGCTCACACGGGCGCGGTGGCTCAAGCCTGTAATCCCAGCACTTTGGGAGGCCGAGACGGGCGGATCACGAGGTCAGGAGATCGAGACCACCCTGGCTAACACGGTGAAACCCCGTCTCTACTAAAAATACAAAAAAACTAGCTGGGCGAGGTGGCGGGCGCCTGTAGTCCCAGCTACTCGGGAGGCTGAGGCAGGAGAATGGCGTAAAAACCCAGGAGGCGGAGCTTGCAGTAAGCTGAGATCCGGCCACTGCACTCCAGCCCGGGCAACACAGCAAGACTCCATCTCAAAAAAAAAAAAAAAAAAAAAAAAAATCCCAGCACTTTGGGAGGTCAAGGCAGGCAGATCACCTGAGGTTGGGAATTCGAGACCAGCCTGACCAACATGGAGAAACCCTGTCACTACTAAAAACACAAAATTAGCTGGGCGTGGTGGTGGGCGCCTGTTGTCCCAGCTACTTGGGAGGCTGAGGCAAGAGAATGGCATGAACCCGGGAGGCAGAGTTTACAGTGAGCTGAGATTGTGCCACTGCACTCCAGCCTGGGCGACACAGCAAGACTCCGTCTCAAAAAAAAAAAAAAGACTGGCTATCCCAGAGTCTGGGGACAGGACAGTGCACCCTGCAAAGCCAGCCATTTGAGGAGGGCCTAGTCTGAACTGAATAGATCAATGGGCTGGAGCTGACTTTGGACAGAGTTGAACAACCCCAGAGAATGTAGTGGGTGCTGGGCATACAGTGGTCAGGCCTGTGTAGGCAGACCTGGGCTGAGGAGAGGCTGGGCTGCAGTAGCCAGGGCAAGGCAGAGGGGCAGGGACAGGAGTGGGTGATGGAGTTGGGCCCCAGTTCTTTGCTTGCATATGAATGAACCACTGTACAGCTGCGGGCACCACTGCATCAGCTTGTGCCTCCACACAGCTGCCTTTGGCTCATGTTGGCTGTGCTGTATCAGTCCTTCAATGTTTCCCGGGGATCAGATAATTAAGTTGAGGTCTCTGCATCTGGAAATCCACCTCAGCCTGCAGGGAAAAGGCCCCCAGTCTTGGTCTTTGCCTTCAGAACCCTCAAGGAGAATCCTGCTGATTCTCAGATTGGGCTCCAGGGGGCGACAGTGTCAATCACAATGTTAGATACTGAAACTGGCTCAGTTCTTTTTTTTTTTTTCCTTCCCTTCCCTTCCCTTCCCTTCTTCCCTCCCCTTCTCCCTCTCTTTCCCCCTCCCTTCCTTTCCCCTCCCCTCCCCTCCCCTTCCCTTCCTCTCTTTCTCTTTCTCTTTCTTTCTTTTGTTTTTTTTTTGACGGAGTCACACTCTGCCATCCAGGCTGGAGTGCAGTAGCGCAACCTCAGCTCACTGCAACCTCCGCCTCCTGGGTTCAAGCGATTCTCCTGCCTCAGCCTCCTGAGTAGCTGGTATTACAGGTGTGCGCCACCACACCCAGCTAATTTTTGTATTTTTAGTAGAGATAGGGTGTCACCTTGTTGGCCAGGCTGGTCTCGAACACCTGACCTCAAGTAATCTGCCCACAAAATACTGGGATTACAGGTGTGAGCCACTGCAGCGGCCTTTTTTTTTCTTTTTTTGAGTCAGGGTCTCACTTTGTTGCCCAGGCTGGATGTAGTGGCAGAATCATGGCTCACTGCAGCCTTGACTGCCCGGGCCTAAGCCATCCTCCCACCTCAGCCTCCCAAGTGGCTGGGACTACAGACTTGCACCACCACACCAAGCTAAAGTGTTGTTTTGTTTTTTTGTAGAGACAGTTTTGCCTTGTTGCCCAGACAGTGATCCTCCTGCTTCAGCTCCCCAAAGTGCTGGGATTACAGGCGTGAGCCGCCACACCCGGTCACTTTCTTACCTAAAATACCTGCACACCCTGCTTGGAGACTCTAGGGTAAGGGGAGTGGGGAATAGGAGAATCTGACAGTAGAGGATAGATGTAAGGAGGAGAGGGACAAGCTTGCTGTGTGGTGGGATGCTCCAGGGCTGGGGGTGCCTAGGGATCTACCTCTCTCCCAGGCTGTGGAATTATCCTCCCCACACTCACTGCTTCTGTAACCTTGGCTATCTCCTCCTGCCTTTGGGGTGTCTAATGGGCCTGAGGGACCTCCCAGCTGCTCTAGGTCATCTCACTGCAGCCATGTGCCCCATTTGGTACTGTCAAAGCTGCTGGAATATTATCGCCTTTCCAGAACCATCCTTGGGGCAAGATCAGGACCTCAGGCTGCCAGGGGCTCAGAGCCCTGCTGGGTCTTCCTGGGGCCCCTGGTCCACATGCATCTCCCCTAAGCCTTACGGCCCTTCGAGAGGCAGCACTTCTAGCCTGCCATTGGTTTTAGCTTTTGCCCTATGAAGATCTTGTGATTTCTGCCCCAGCATGGGGCAGCAGGAACCTCAAGCACAGTGCCTGGGGCCAAGAGAGTCACAATGGACTTGCCCCAGGTCAGGCCTGCACTTGCCTTGTGTCAGTGTATCTCCCCAGGTTGCTGGCCTCCTCAACCCCCACACTGACCTGTTTCCCCAGCTTTATCTCTGGCACCCCAAACTCAGCAGCCCCGACCCCACTTCCCGAGCACCCCCTGTGACTGGTTCTGCACCTGTCATGGTGTCCTGGCAGCAGTCTGGGAGAGTATTTCAGTTACCCCCGGTATCCTGGGGAGGCTGGAGCAGAGGGGTC
Source organism: Theropithecus gelada (assembly GCF_003255815.1). Classification (NCBI taxonomy): domain Eukaryota; kingdom Metazoa; phylum Chordata; class Mammalia; order Primates; family Cercopithecidae; genus Theropithecus; species Theropithecus gelada. The sequence continues at coordinate 33,110,866 of NC_037678.1, read as the reverse complement.
CACTCACTGATTGCCACGGTCACAGAATAAGACTTGAATTGTGCACTGGAGGCCCTGCGGCCTTGCATGTGCCTGGTAGGCCTCTCCCCTCCTGCTTCCAACCCTCCACCTGGGAGGCCAGCCTGCCCAGGGCTGCTCTGCCACTTAGCAGCTGTGTGGCCCTGGAGAGTCCCTAACCTCACTGAACCTCAGTTTCTCCGCTTGTGAAATGGAGATAATACAAAGAGAACCTTCCTTCTCAGGCTGTTGTGATGGGTAAGGAAATAAATGCATGCAAAATTACAGCCGTAGTTATTATGAGGCACACTGTCTTCCTGGCTGCAGGAGATTCTGAGGGTGGGTGGAGGGTGGGGCAGCCAGATCACCATGTGCATGAAATGGGGGCAGGCTGGTTGGAGATGGAGGGCACCAGGCCCAAGCACTGCCATCTGCCCCGTGATGGGACTCTCCTGTGGCAGTGGCAACGGTCCCACTGTGGAAGCGACACATGAGCTGAGAGGACTTGCCTGAACTGAGCCACATGTGCCCTTCAGTTCTGGGCACCCCACCACCTGCTCCCAGTGTGACCCATGCAGGGCCTGTTCCTGACCCTGAGCAAGACCAAGACTTCCTGGGCTGCGTTTCCTATCTGTAAAATTGTAGGAGGGTGGTGGGGTTGGGGGGCTCAAACTTGCCCCCTAGTGGGGTGGGGCACAAATAGTCCCAGACGATGGCCTGGGAAGACCGGCTGGGCCTGGCACAGGGGACGATTACTGCTGTCATTATTGTCCTCCTTACAGGAGAGGAGAGTTAGGCCCAGACAGGGGAGGAACCCACACAGCCTCTGTGCTCTAGCCTGCTGGAAGGACAAAGTCTACCTACAAATGCAGAGATCCACACATTAAAGACAATGAAACACCCAAGTGTTAGGAACCAGAATAATCAGCCCTAATAGAGGGGAGGCTGGTCAGGGAGGGCTTCCTGGAGGAGGAGGCACAACACCAGGGTGCACTGTGATTTCTGGAGACCTAAGGAGTTCTGGTAAATGACAGGTGAGAAAAAGAAAAATGTAATAAAATATAATTGAAAATAGACCCTGGTACGTGTGGAGAGAGGGCCGGGAGGAACCTAGGACACAGGTGAACCTGAGCTTCCCCCACCCAGTGAAGGGAGCTGTGGGCAGTAAGGTTTGATTGGGGTTTTCTTTCTTGTGGAGGTTTCTCAGAGTGATTCAAGTTCCCCCACCCCGCCCACAGTGGTTCTGAGACTTTGGAAAGAAAGAAAAGTAAAAAAGAAGCAGACCCTGCCCGAGCCCCAGCTGGGCATCCCTGGGAGGTCGCGAGGATCCCCGGAGACCCAGACCCGGGTCCGGGGCGCCCCCTGCCAGAGCGGCCCCCGGCTGCCTCCCCACGCTCCGCGACTCCGGTCCGGACGCCGAGGGCCTCGGCCTGCCCCATGTCCCCCCGCCGCCCACCACCTGCTCCGGCCCGGCGGGGCGGTGCTGGGCGCCGCGGGCTCCCCGGCCGCAGTGCAGCCGCAGCGCCAGCCCCGCCCCGCCCGCGCCTCCCCGCCCCCCCGCGCCCGCGGCCCCAAGCGGTTCCCGAGTCCAGGCCCGCGCCGAGCCCAGGTGAGCGCCCGCCCCGGGGACCCCGGTCCCCGGAACCCCGGTCCCCGCCCGCCGCCCTGCCTCTTCGCCCCGGCGCCGGGGGCCAGCGCTTGTGCTCGCAGGTCTCGGACCCGGGCCCGGCACGTTAGGGGTTGGGGGTCGGCAAGCGTGGCCACAGGCACTGCCCGGGGGCCGGAGCACACCTCGTCCTTCTCTCGTCCCACAACCGCCCCTTCCCTGCTCGCCGCGGCTTCCCACTGTGTGCCAGTCCCCCTTCCCGGGCTGCAAGGTCTGGCGGAGCACCAGGACCGAGCCGGCGAGGCTGCTGGCACCGGCCACCGGCTTCCCAGAGCGAGGGAACTGCACGTGCAGAGGCGAGGAGAGTGGACAGAGGCTTGCGCCTGAGCTCCGTGGGGGAGGGGAGAGCGCGGAGCCCCCACACTCCAAGGCAGGACTGGAATCAGATGCCACCCCTAGAACGCCTGGAAGCCACTGGGAGCCCGATCTGGGCAGGAGCCCTTGGGATGAGGCAGTGGGGGCGGGTGGGCAAGAGGTGGAGGAGTGGGGAGAGGACCCTGCCCAGCCTGCACACGGGGCGGGCGCCAGGAACCCTGGGAGGGTCAGGTGGAGCAGTGGCCGCTCAGTGAGATGGGGGTAATCCAGTCCCGCTTCACAGGTCCTGGGGTCCCTGGGACAGACAGACTCCTGCAGAGTCCAGTTAGCACTGGACTCTGCTAGAACTTTTCTGCAGTGGGCAGCTCATGGGCAAGGAACAGCACTCTGGCATTCTGCACAAACCTGGGGGGCCCCTACTGCCCTGCCCCTAGCAAGGACCTTTGCCTTTGAGTGGGGTGACTGGCCTCCAAGCCGATCTAGCACACAGTAGGCCGAAGGCACAGGGGCCCCACCCAGTCTTCTTCCTGGCCCAGGCCCTGGGGGATTCAGGGCCCTGGGTACTCCGGAAGGGACAGCACAGCCTGGGCAGGTCCCCAGTGGCAAGACCAGGTCTGACCTTTTCTGGGATCTGTGGCCTAGCAGGTGAGGCCTGAGGTCAGCCAGGAAGGAAGTGGGCAGGGCTGAGCCAGGGCTGAAGCCAGGACCTGGGGAGGGGCTGCCTAGTGCCCAGGGAGGGGGCAGGTGGGGCAGGTGGCTGTTGAGTTTTACAGACCTTCCTTGGTGACAAGTGGGGGAAAGAGCCAAGGCACACCCCAGTGGCTGTGGGAGTCACCGGCTCCTCCCCTGTAATGGGCACCTTGAGGGCCGACAGGCGCAGGGGCCAGGCACCAGTGGTCTTTCTCCAACCTGGGCTTTTGTTTGCACCCCTCGCTCTCAGGCACCCACCCACAGCCCTTCTGGGATCTGGGCCAGACCAGGTGGGCCTTAACCCCACCTCAAGTGAGACTTCAGGAAGAAGTTCCAGAGGAAACCGGAGGATGACAGTGGGATGGACTGTGGGGAGGTCATTTGTAAACAAGGCAGCTATGCCTGTGCCCTGGGCCTTCCAAAGTCCTACCTGTAGGCTGCATCTTCCGGAAGGCCCACCCTGTAGCCTGGAAGGCACCTGGGCTACAGTGATCTCTCTGCTGTGCAGGTGTCCCTCCCCCAGGGCACCTTGCAGGGCCTTAGGGTGATATGGGGGCTTTCTGGGCCCCTGCCCATCTTAAAACTGATGAAGGTGGGAGGGTGGGGTAGGAGGCCACAGGGATACCCCTGCTGCTTGACCTTGATGAGACCTTGGCCCCTTGCTTTCCCCATCTGCTGTTGGGCAAGACCCCAGCACCACAGGCCTAGTGGGCATTTGCGAAGGGCTGGAGTCGGGGGTAGGGGGAGCTTATGGCTGCTGGGCACAGTCATGGCAGGGCTGTGTGCCCAGCTTCTCTTTCCCCTAACCCCATCAGGGCCGGGCTGGCCGCCCACTTCTGTTCACCAAAGAGCTGGGTTTCCCTGGGGACCAGTGGACTGGCCCAGCCCCACACCACCCCCCAGCCCCTCCTGGCCACAGCTTGAGCTGGGAGGAGGGTGGAGGCTGGGCCGCCTCCTGGACCCCTGCCCTCCCTGCCCGGCCTTCCAAGGCCCGGCAGCCTCAGTCCACTGCTGGGCCTGGAACACGGAGCAGTGGCTGCCCTGAGAGGAGGTGGGTGTCCAGAGTACTAGCCAGGGTGGGGCTGGGCTAGGGGGAGCCTGATGACACCCGCATTGTAGGAGGGAGAAGACCAAGGATGAGGAGGGCTTTGGCTTGCCCAAGGTGACCCACTCTTTACTCTTAGGCATGGTGGTCTCCCGGTACAATGGAGGGTCCAAGAACTCTCAGGCTGTGGGATTTGGAGAGGGGAAGGGGGCATGAGGAGGCAGAAATCAGGGAGGATTTCTTGGGCAAGGCAGCTGCGGGGCTGGACCAAGGGTGGCTGAGGTTGGGGTGAGGAACTCCACTGGAGGAGTGAGAGAGCTGAGCTTGGAGGGCTTCAAAGGGGAGGTGTCCTCCAGGGCCCCATGCTCTGGGATCAGGCTCACCTACACGCCATGGTTCCCAACTCAAATGTAAGACTCTCTGAAGCTCCCACCGTCTCTCTCTCTCTCTCTTTCTCTCTCTCTCTCTCTCTCTCTCTCTGTGTCTCTACCTCTGCCCACACGCCCCGGTCATGACGGCCCCAGTCTCCCTGCAGGTCCTAGAGCAGCACCAGCAGGATGGCATCTCCAGCATCTCTAAGGCCTTCAGGGGGTCCAGCCCCATGGGGGGCGCCCTAGGCCTCCGACAGCTCCCCATCTGTGCTCCTGCCTGCTGGCCATCTTCAGGCCACTCACCATGGGTGGCTGTTTCTCCAAGCCCAAACCAGGTACCTCCTGTCTTCTTGCCTCCATCCTTCCTCCTCCCTCCCCACCTCTTCCTCCCCCCTCTTCCCCCCCGCCCTCCCCCTCTGCACTCGGCAAGCCTCCGAAGTAGGTCAGGCTAGGCAGGAGCCTGCTCGGAATGTTAATACGCTGCGGCCAGGAGGGGGTAGGGGGCCTGGAGCAGTTCCCCAGCTGGCCCCTGCTCCAGTGGGTGCCCCTTTTTCTTTGGGGCTTTGAGTGTTGGTGGTGGGAATAACAGCAGGACCCTTCTTGGAAAAGGAAAGGCAGGTTCCTCCTGTTGCAGGGTTGGGGAAGGGGCTATGCCCCCAGGGCCAGGGAAGTGGGGGGACTGGAGACAACCTCAGCCACTCTATGACCTAGGGCATGCAAGTTACCCCTCTGAGTCTCTGTTTTTCTCTCTGCAAAAGAGAGGGCCTGGCCACCCTGACCTCTTAGAGTTGCTGTGAGGGTGTAGTGAGCAGATCCTGGCTCTCTTCGCCTCCTCTGATCCCCTGTGTGGTCTCGGGCTGCCTTCTTGGCCTTTCTGGGCACACTTCCCCATTTATACAGGAAATCACCACCCAACCTAGCCTGAGCTACTCTGGCCAGAAGTGATAGTGTCCTGGGGTGCTGGGAGAGGCCTGGGTCTTTTCTCCACTAAAGACTCATGTCTGCAGAGCTCTCCCTCTGGCCCCCCACTTTCCCTCTTCTCTCCTCACAACACCCAGGGAGGCAGGAGTGTGCAGCTCTGTCACAGATGGAGAAAATTAGGCTTAGAGAGACCTCAAGAGCCCAGCCAGTGCTCCACTCACCCCGCCAGGCCACCCTGCCCCAGTCAGCTCACCCCAGCTCCCCTTACCTGATACCCATCGGCTCCGTTACCTTGGAACTTGTGAGCCTTTTCTCCCTTTCCTGGGTCTAAGGGGGAACTTAGGGGAGAGAGGAGAACTGTAGTGACTCACCAGACAGAGGGACCCACCTGCCTCTGCTCCAGGGAGCCACTCTTCCTCCCCCAACTCCTGTGCTGTGGACACCCAGGCCTGGGCTGGATCCCTCCCTGCCTCAAAATGTGCCTTGGGCAGATGATGTCCATTGTCTCCCCCTAGAAGTGGGTGGGATGATGCCAGCTGGCCTCATACCAGGCGTCTGTGGCACTGCTGGGCTGGCAGGAGGCCCTGGCAGAAGATGCCACCTGCAGGTTCTTTTAAAGGACCCCAAAGGGCTGGCCTGCCTGGGACCCGTGGCCCAGTGTGGGGGGTGGCCACTCTCACCAAAGGCAGTGCTAAGAATTTAGGCAAATCCAGCCCTGCCCTTTCCCGGCTGTGAGGCCTTCAGCATCTGAGCCTCTGCATCCTCATTGTAAAGTGGGGCTGTTGTGCCTAGCATGGGGGCCTGACACACAAGAAACACTTGTGGAATATTATTTGTTATCCCTTCTCTGAGCTGGGCTCTGTGCTGCCAGGCCTCCCCTGTGGGCCCGTAGCCGGAGGCTCAGGCGCCAGGTGCCCATGCTGGGCAGGTCAGGCATGAGGCTCAGGGAATTTCCAGATATGGGAGTTACAGCGTTTGGGGCATGAGGGTTCTGCTGGGGTCTTAAGGGGCCACAAAGAGACTACAGCAAGCAGAAGACCTCTGTGCAAATCACTCACTATCTTGCACCACTCGATTCTGTGGCTCCATGTGGATCAGCACCTGCTTCCTGGGTTCCCTCTGTGCTCCTGCGTGTCCCGTCTGAGTTCTTGATAAGAAGATATCAGGCCAGTCCCTCACCTAGCTCAGAGCTAGGAGGAGGTGCAGCTCTCTTAGCGTCTGTTCACCCGCCTTTTATTAGGCCACAACTGCTACCTAAAGGCTTTCCATCCTCACCATGGCTGCTAGGAGGCTCAGAGCTAACTGGTAAAACACTGCTGCCCAACTCCATCTATTGAGCTTCTACTCTGGGTTACATACATTATTTCCTTCAGCATCCACTATCACCAACGAGGTAGGCATTTGCTGTTCTCTCTGTTTTATTTTCGTTTTTTGAGATGGGCTCTCATTCTGTTGCCCAGGTTGGAGTAAAGTCGCATAATCATAGCTTGCAGCAGCCTAGAACTCCTGGGCTCAAGTGATCTTCCCACCTTAGCCTCCTGAGTAGCAGGGGCTACAGGCCTGCACCACTACGACTGGCAATTTTATTTTTATTTATTTATTTATTTATTTATTATTATTATTATTATTATTATTATTATTATTATTATTATTTGAGAAAGAGAATCTCACTCCCTTGCCCAAGCTGGAGTGCAATGGCACGATCTCGGCTCACTGCAACATCCACCTTCCAGGTTCAAGCGATTCTCTTGCCTCAGGCTCTCAAGTAGCTGGGATTATAAGTGCATGCCACCATGCCTGGCTAATTTTTATATTTTTAGTAAAGGCTGGGTTTTGCCATGTTGGCCAGGCTGGTCTCGAACTCCTGACCTCAAGTGATCCGCCCGCCTCGGCCTCTCAAATTGCTGGGATTACAGGCATGAGCCATCATTCCTGGCCAACAGGCAAATTTTTAAATTTTTTGTACAGACCGTGTCTCACCCTGTTGCCCAGGCTGGTCTTGAACCCCTGGACTCAAGCGATCCTCCTGCCTTGGCCTCCCAAAGTGTTGGGATTACAGGCATGAGCCACCGCACCTGGCCTTCTCTCCATTTTGTAATAAAGGCATCTTAAGGCCCAAAGGGGCTAAGGCGGGTCTTATGGGCAGCCAGAAGTCACCGATCTGGGGCTGATCTGGTTTTGTGGGTGAGCAGAGACGCCCCTCCCCTCCACCTTTCCAAAGGGCCCCTGACTTAATGGCTTTCGTTAGACCGCATCAGTGAGCGGGCTTGGAGACTTCTGGGAGGAGGTGGAGGATGAGAGCAGCCTGGCTTGGCGTTATCTGGCCCCCCTGCCAGGCTATTTGTGAGCTCCCACAGCTTCCAGAGCTGGTGTCAGCTAAGTCCAAAGTATTTCTCTTTTTAAGTCTTCCAAAAACATTATAACACCATTACATAAAGTATAGAAAATGGAATGAAAGCCCCACCCATAACCCCCAACCTGATAGGACGGCCTCAGTGTGGCTCTGTGCTCTGCACCCTCCCTGCTGGGCTGGGGTCAAGGAACTGACCTTTGCCCCTGTCCCCTGCTATGCCTGGGCCTGAGCTGTAGGGCTGGGACTTGGGCCTGGCTAGGGTGGAGGATTTAGCAGAGCATGAGATGACGGATATGCAGGGGCTGGGCAGCCAGGAGAGGCAACTCCTGAACCTTGTCTGGGTAGATAGGAAGGATGGCAGAGGGCAGCCCCAGCCCAGCGGACAGCTCAGACGAAGGCCTGGAGGTGCATCTCGGCAGCCTCTCTGGGTTCTTGGTTTCTGGAGTGTCAGGTCTGAGGTGGAGGGGATGAGAGGTAAAACCCAGAGGCGCTGGTGCCTTGGGAAGTGAGAGAGGTAGGTACCTCTGCTCCAGCATTGGGCCCATGCTGTGCCAGGGGCTGAGTGTCCATCGCTCAGCTTCCTCCCGGCTGCAGCAGCCTGGGAGGCTGGATTATTGCTGCTAAAAATTCTGTTTATTGTTCCCTTCTAATTAGAAAAATATCCCCGGCACATCACAGGGAATTTGGAAAATGTGGAAGAGTATAAAGAAGAAAATGGCAATCTGGCTCACTCCCCGCTAGAGCTGGCCCCGTTGACACGCTGGGGAAGTGGCCTCTGTACGGAGGCTGTCGGGGGGCTGTGCTGTCCACATGCCTTCCCATGCTCGGGTTCACCCCCAGGGCACACAAGGACACTGAAAACCCAGCACCTGGTCAGTGAAGGATTCTCAAATTGGTGAGAAAAGCTATTTTAAGAAGTTGAAATTGGGCCGGGTGTGGTGGCCCACGCCTGTAATCCCAGCATTTTGGGAGGCTGAGGCCGGTGGATCACCTGAGGCCAGGAGTTCAAGACCAGCCTGACCAACATGGAGCCCCGTCTCTACTAAAAATACAAAAATTAGTCAGGCGTGGTGGCACGTGCCTGTAATCCCAGCCGCTGGCTTGAACCCGGGAGGCAGAGGTTGCGGTGAGCCGAGATCGCGCCATTGCACTCCAGCCTGGGCAACAAGAGGGAAACTCCAACTCAAAAAAAAAAAAAGAAGCTGAAATTATGCTGTGAATTATGCTGTGTACATTTATTTTTATTTTTATTTTTATTTTTTGAGACGGAGTCTCGCTCTGTCGCCCAGGCTGGAGTGCAGTGGCCACATCTCAGCTCACTGCAAGCTCCGCCTCCCGGGTTTACGCCATTCTCCTGCCTCAGCCTCCCAGTTTTTTTTAATTTTTGAAAACAATTCAAATATACGGGAAAGTTGTAAGACTAGAACAATGAACCCTTGACTTCCTGTCACCCAGATTCACTGGCTGGGACCTGAGCTGCTACCACTTTTGAATTCCTGTGTGCACTTGAGTTGTACCCTAAATGTGTCCCTGAGCTGTCAGGGACATCGTCATTGTCCGTCGGAAGATGCAGGACTTGAGGGCCTCAGGGTTCTTTCTGCCACAGAGGTTTCTGCAGCCAGAAGAGTTGCAAGGTTGAAGGAACTCAGCTCTGTGCCCCCCTCACTAATACTGTCATTGAAAAAGGAGGTGGGGCACAGTGGCTCACGCCTGTAATCCCAGCACTTTGGGAGGCTGAGGTGGGCAGATCACTTGAGGTCAGGAGTTTGAGACCAGCCTGGCCAACATGGCAAAACCCTGTCTCTACCAAAAAATACAAAAATTAGCCTGGCATGGTGGTGTGCACATATAATCCCAGCTACTGGGGAGGCTGAGATGGGAGTATTGCTTGAACCCAGGAGGCAGAGGCTGCAGTGAACCGAGTTTGCATGACTGCACTACGGCCTGGGCGACAGAGTGAGACCCTGTCTCAAAAAAAAAAAAAAGGAAGGAAGAAAAAAGAAAAAAGAGACATGCAGAAATGAATTCAAGCAGACCCGGGTGTACCCCTACCCATATATGCCCCTCCTCTGCTTCGTGCCAGGTTTAAGGCTCTTTGCTGGTGGTGCAGAGGGCATTCTGAGGAGGTTACCAGGCAGGGCGGAGCCTCCCGGCACCCCAAGGAGCTGGCCTCTGCACCCAGCTTGATGGATGGGGGAGGAAGTGGGCTGAGGTAGAGGGCTGAAGGCGCTGACTTGCCCACAGTGGAGCTCAAGATCGAGGTGGTGCTGCCTGAGAAGGAACGAGGCAAGGAGGAGCTGTCGGCCAGTGGGAAGGGCAGCCCCCGGGCCTACCAGGGCAACGGCACGGCCCGCCACTTCCACACGGAGGAGCGTCTGCCCACCCCTCACCCCTACCCCAGCCCTCAGGATTGTGTGGAGGCTGCTGTCTGCCACGTCAAGGATCTCGAGAATGGCCAGTGGGTTCTGGGCCTGCCTGGGAGGGGGGATCAGGGGTCCCAAGGTGGGAGGGTGAGGTACAGGCCGTAGCCGGGGGTCGGGGTTGGCCTGAAGGGGCTATGACCAGCTGCTGCCCTGGTCACTGCCTTTGTGGCTTCTACCGGTCTGGGCCTGCTCCCCAGAAGGCTGGACACTGGGAGGAGCTGCCAGGAGGTTGTGCTTGGTGTCTGGCCTGACCTCTGAGTGCTGCGGTTCCCCAGGATGCGGGAAGTGGAGCTGGGCTGGGGGAAGGTGTTGCTGGTGAAGGACAATGGGGAGTTCCACGCCCTGGGCCATAAGTGTCCGCACTACGGCGCACCCCTGGTGAAAGGTGAGCTGTCAGGTGGGAGGTGTGAGGGGGACCTTCCAGGCCCCATGCCAGCTTGGCTCCTCCCCAGACCCCAGGATCTTCATCTATTAGTGAAGTCTCCCGAGCTTTGGGGAGGGGCCCGCAGTTGCCAGGGCACTGAGATCCTTGGGAAGCAAGCCCTGCTGGTGGCCCCAGCCTAGCACCTCCCCTTCCCAGGCGTTCTGTCCCGTGGTCGGGTGCGCTGCCCCTGGCACGGTGCCTGCTTCAACATCAGCACTGGGGACCTGGAGGACTTCCCCGGCCTGGATAGTCTGCACAAGTTCCAGGTGGGGCCAGGAGTGTGGTGGGGTGAGAACCTGGGGGTGTGGGGTTTGGGGCTGGTCCTGAGGAATGCAGCCCTTGCAGGTGAAGATTGAGAAGGAGAAGGTGTACGTCCGGGCCAGCAAGCAGGTGAGGGGGTAGCTCGGGGCTCAGGCAGGAGGGAGGAGCCGGGAGGGCATCTTGGCCCAGAGAATGGCATGTGCAAAGGCCCTGCGGTGAGAGGAGCTTGGCACATGTCACTTGAGCAGAGTGAGGGGTTGCGGTAGGGATGAAGCTGGGCTGGAGTGGCAGGACCTGCCTGCCAGGATGATGGCAATGACCCTCCACCCTCCTGGCACCCACAGGCCCTACAGCTGCAGCGAAGGACCAAGGTGATGGCCAAGTGTATCTCCCCAAGTGCTGGGTACAGCAGTAGCACCAATGTGCTCATTGTGGGCGCAGGTTGGTAGTGGGGTCATGAGGGGCAGGGTGGGAGATGGGATTGGTGAGAAGTGGTCCCCGGCCCACGGGCCCCTCCCCTCAGGTGCAGCTGGCCTGGTGTGTGCAGAGACACTGCGGCAGGAGGGCTTTTCCGACCGGATCGTTCTGTGCACGCTAGACCGGCACCTTCCCTATGACCGTCCCAAGCTCAGCAAGGTAGCGGGGGTGGGGCAAGTGGGACCCTATCCCTCTGAGTCCTAGTTAAGCCCACTTCAAGCCTTGCTTGTCACCCCGTGGAGGTCTGGCCGGCTGCCCTCTCTGCTTATGCCAGGCCTGTCCGTGGTACCCCCAAAAGGTCTAGATTCCTTGTTGTTTTGAGACAGTGTCTCATTCTGTCACCCAGGCTGGAGTGCAGTGGTGCGTTCTCGGCTCACTGCAACTTCCATCTCCTGGGTTCAAGTGATTCTCGTGCTTCAGCCTTCTGAGTAGCTGGGATTAAAGGTGTGTACCACCACCACGCCTGGCTAATTTTTTGTATTTTTAGTAGAGATGGGGTTTCACCATGTTGCCCAGACCAGTCTTGAACTCCTGAGCTCAGCCCATCCACCCACCTCAGCTTCCCAAGGTGCTAGGATTACAGGTGTGAGCCACCGCACCTGGTTTTTCTTTTTTTGAGACAGGGTCTTGCTTTGTCACTCACGCTGGAGCACAGTGCCTGTCTCATGGCTCACTGCAGCGTTGACCTCTACCTCCCAGGCTCAAACAATCCTCCCACCTCAGCCTCCCGGTAGCTAAGACTACAGGCGTGCACCACCACGCCTGGCTAATAATTTTTTGTAGAAACGTGGTTTTGTCATGTTGCCCAGGCTGGTCTTGAACTCCTGGGTTCAAGCGATCCTCCGGTCTCAGCCTCCCAAAGTGTTGAGATTACAGGCATGAGTCACTGCGCCCGGCCAGATCTGGGTTTGCTGAGTTCTGTCCTGCAGGCCCTATGTCACTGGGGCTGGCCCTACCTTCCCTGAGCCCCAGTGTCTTCTACTGTAAACTGGCTCCTTTCAAGCTGGCTCACCCCTGCAGTCCCTGGACACACAGCCTGAGCAGCTGGCCCTGAGGCCCAAGGAGTTTTTCCGAGCCTATGGCATCGAGGTGCTCACCGAGGCTCAGGTACAGGGTCAAGGGTGGGAAACAGGCCCTGAGGAGGGAGGGTGGGAACATGAGGTTGTGTGGGCCCCGGGGGTGGGGTCTTGGTGCTCTACCTTCCTGGCCCCACTGCCCAGGCACCTGGGAGGTGCTCCAGGCTTGGGAGACGGCAAGGAGCTTTTTCCCGACAGGTCATGGGCACACACAGAGCCCCAGGGTGTGCGGAGATGAACAATCAGGGCTGGATAGGAGAGACTGGTGGGACTTGGGAGGGTAAGGAGAGGTTTGAGGGGAAGGTGATGTCTGAAGCTTAAAGAACAAAGTCCAAGTGGCAGGATCTGTTCTAATGGGAGCTTCTCAGAGGCTGTGGCTGGGCTGTGGGTGTACTGCAGGACACAGGAGTGGGCGGCGAGGCCCAGCCCCATGCTCAAACTCATGCTCTGCCTGGCCGGGGTTGCAGGTGGTCACAGTGGATGTGAGAAACAAGAAGGTCGTGTTCAAGGATGGCTTCAAGCTGGAGTACAGCAAGCTGCTGCTGGCGCCAGGGAGCAGGTGGGACGGTCTCCTTTTTACCTATGGGACACCGGGCAGGACACTGGCCTGGACGGGACTGGGGCTGCCAGGAGGCCCTCACTGACACTGCCATGTCTCAGCCCCAGGACTCTGAGCTGCAAAGGCAAAGAAATGGAGAACGTGTTCACCATCCGGACGCCAGAGGATGCCAATCGCGTGGTGAGGCTGGCCCGAGGCCGCAATGTGGTCATCGTGGGAGCCGGCTTCCTGGGTGAGAGGTAGTGGGCGGTGGGGATGGTGATCAGGTCGTCATGGCCAGTCCCAGGGAAGTTCTGGTCGAGGAAGGTGCAGGTGCCAGCCTGCCACCCCTGCCCACGACCAGGGATGGAGGTGGCCGCTTACCTGACGGAGAAGGCCCACTCCGTGTCTGTGGTGGAGCTGGAGGAGACGCCCTTCAGGAGGTTCTTGGGGGAGCGCGTGGGTCGTGCCCTCATGAAGGTGAGCCCACTCCAGCACGCACCCAGCGCCTTGGAGCCATGGGGCCCAGCCTGGCCCCTGGCTGGACTCTCATCCACTGCCCACCTGCCCACTTGTCCTGACAGATGTTTGAGAACAACCGGGTGAAGTTCTACATGCAGACTGAGGTGTCAGAGCTGCGGGGCCAGGAGGGAAAGGTGGGCCCTTCTCCCTTCTCCTTTTTGTCCTCTGTCCCCTGAGCCCAGGAGTTGGGCCCACCTGTTCACCCACCCACTCCCCACAGCTGAAGGAGGTTGTGCTGAAGAGCAGCAAGGTCGTGCGGGCTGACGTCTGCGTGGTGGGCATTGGTGAGTTGGTGTGTGGGCAGGCAGGCGCAAACCAGCACAGCCGTCTGCACACGCTCACATGTGACCTTGGGCTAGTCCCTTCCCCTCCCAGAGCCTCAGTTTCCACCACATCTGTCAAACAGGGACCCCCAACCGCCCCTACTTTACGGAGCTGTTGAGGAAGGTGTGTACCGGGCTCAGCCCAGGCCTGGCACAGAAGATGCTCCCAGTGCCCACTGCCCAGTAACACTCATCTCCATGCCTTGCGAGAGTTGACATAGACAAGCCCTGAACTGGCTCTTGCTCCAGCTGAGGTGCTAATTTGGGTAGGGGCCAAGATGGGAGGTGGTAGTGCCTGCAGGGCTGAGGACGTGTGGCATGCCGTCCCTCCACTTAAGGGCCTCATGGAGCACTTCTTGGAGAAGGTGATCCCTTAGGTCTTGCAGGAGGCACTGGATCTGTGGGAGCCCGGTTAGTGGGGGCCAGGGTGCATGAAGGCCTCAGGTGGCAGCCCCTGGAGGATCAGTCTGGGGATGTCACATCAAACGCAGGGTGTGGGGTGTGGAGAGTGACTGTGCAGAAGGGAGGGACAGGGGAGTGAACACAGGCCTCTGTCCTGTCAGGTGCAGTGGCCGCCACAGGCTTCCTGAGGCAGAGCGGCATCGGTCTGGATTCCCGAGGCTTCATCCCTGTCAACAAGGTGGGGTAGATGGCACTGGGTGGGGAGGGCCCGGTGCTGGGCTGGGAGTGGCAGGAGGTTCAGGTCAGGGCCCCTGTCGCACCCATGGAGTCCTGGGCCCTCTCTCTACAGATGATGCAGACCAATGTCCCAGGCGTGTTCGCAGCTGGTGACGCCGTCACCTTCCCCCTTGCCTGGAGGAACAACCGGAAAGTGAACATTCCACATTGGCAGATGGCTCATGCTCAGGGTATGGCCAGTCCCGAGGCACATGGAGGGGTGTGAGGGAGTCCCAGGGTCTCAGTGTCCCCATGCCCATGCCTCAGTTGCTGACCTTGGGTCTCGGACACTGTTAGGCATCAAAGCTCTGATGTGGATTCTCTGGCCAGCCTCATCCTGGCGATCCAGCCAACACAGAGAGCAACACCCCATTGAGCCAGCCACAGCTCCTCAATCTCAGTTTTCCTTCTGGTAGTCTCTCCCTTTTTTGTCCTCAAGGACCTATATTCTGCAGAATTCCTGACCAACCTGTGCAGTTACCCTGGGGAGGGAGGGAGGGATTTAGTGGATCACCTTCCTACTTTGTGCCTCTGTTTCCCTTGGGCCACTCAAGTATCTCTGTGAACTCAGTTCAGCCTCATGCAGGTCCCCGAGGTGCCATCTAAGCCCAGAGACCTGGGCTCAGTGGAGGCACTGTGCTTTCTGAGGAATAGCTTTCCCCTCCTGCTGTTTGCTGGCCACCAAGTCCCCCAAGCCTCATCCACTGTGCACATCTGGTCTGGGCCCCTAAGCTGCAGGTGCCATCACATTAGTTGCCTCACTGCCTCAGAGAGAGGACTGCCAGACCCCCAGCCTGGGACAAGGGACCTCTCTGCACCCATTTCCCCTTCCCTCTGCCTTTACACCTGAGGGTCTGCTGCTTGAGACCCCACTCCTGGTACCAATTTCTATTCAAGTCCAAAGTCTAAAGTTGTTGCTAGGTTGTAAGTAACCAAGGCTACTGATCCGCCAAGTATAATTAGGATTTAACTGGGAGAGTTTAGGGGACTTTGAAGTACATCCAACTACAGAGGTCTACTGGGGCCTCATAGGAACTGGGGAGCCATCCACACTGGTCTCTTCGGAGCCCTGTGTGTGGCTGTCATCTGTGCTTCCCTGAGTACTTGTGGCCCATTTTCCTCCCTCTTCAGACCTGATATGTCTGATTAGGTGTCTGTGTGCACAGCCCAACCCCAAGAAGCAGACCTTCCAGAGGCAGGGCACTGTATTCAGATTCTCTCAGGAAGCAATCAAGTGGCGAGCTTGGAGTCAGGTGTTCCCCTGCAACAGTCAGCTGCAGGTGCAAGTGAGCAGTGGTATGAACAATGATGTCTCTTGACCTCTGGGGAGACCAGGAGGAGTAGCCACACGTGTCAGGGGTCCCAACGGCATCAGGAGCAGGCAGTGTGGGAGTGGTAAGGGCGAAAGTCAGGGTTCTCACGGCCCTGGGTCCTGCAGGGCGCGTGGCAGCCCAGAACATGTTGGCGCAGGAAGCGGAGATGAACACCGTGCCCTACCTCTGGACCGCCATGTTTGGCAAGAGCCTGCGCTACGCGGGTAACCCCGGGGCCTCGAATGGGGGCGGGGCCAAGGGCGTTTAGGGGCGGGGCTTGGGTGTGGGGCGGGGCGGGGCGGAGAGCCTACGGGCAGGGCTGTGACTGCACTAGGAAGAGGCCGGTAAGAACTCGCTGGCGGCGAGGCTAGGAACTACCTAAAAGGACGTATGGAGCAGGGCCTGGGCGGGGTTAGGAGGGGATCCTGTGAGTCTCGTTCCCTTCTCCGGCTCACGTGGGTGCCACCCACCTGCCCGGCCCACAGGCTACGGAGAAGGCTTCGACGACGTCATCATCCAGGGGGATCTGGAGGAGCTGAAGTTTGTGGCTTTTTACACTAAGTGAGAGCACCGGGGTGCAGCTTGGCGCGAAGCAGCGGGAGCTCAGTCGGGAAGGGGGATTCATCCCAGGCAAAATCCCAGAACAAGAGCCCAGCCCTGAGCCCCGCTGAGGAGTGCTGGAGCTTCCTTAGGAAAGCCTGAAGCTTGTGCACGGTCAAGCCCCGACGTGCAAAGCAGGGAGGGCTGGGTGCTCAGGACATTCCTGTTCCCCTGGGGTAGGTCCTTCCCTGGGCCCCAGAATGACAGCAGTGCATCAGGATCTTCAAAAAGGGGCTGCTGCCTGGCAGTCCTCAGGCTTGGCCATCCTCTCCCTGCAGAGGCGACGAGGTGATCGCCGTGGCCAGCATGAACTACGATCCCATTGTGTCCAAGGTCGCTGAGGTTCTGGCCTCAGGCCGTGCCATCCGGAAGCGGGAGGTGGAGTGAGTGTGGGTGTGGGAAGCCTGGGGGCGGGAGTAGTTCCCTGGAGGACTGGCTAAGGTGCCCACGACAGCCAGCCGCCCCCACAACCCTCCAGGGCCTTGCCCCTCACTCTTGGTTTGCATCACCGGAGGCTTCCAGGACTACAGGGAGGTGTGGGGCAAGGATCATGGTTTGGGAGCAGGCTGGTTATGTGTTCATGGTGGATGGAAGGAATAGGGATGTGTGTCCCCAGGCAAGGCCAGTGCTGTGGGGAGGGGTCAGGGCCCAATGCATGGGCAATCACCAGGCATGGGACACCTAACTGGACATGGTTGTGCTGAGCCCGGCAGAAGCTTGTGGGAAATGCAGCTACTGATGCCTTGGGTATGCCCTCCACAGAGATGGTGGGGGTGGTTCTAGGTTTCACTCAACACCAGCCAGTTCCCTTATCCTGGTGTGGTGTCAATGAGATTCACCCTCTGGCAGAAAGCTCCCAGGGACTAAGGACAGCCTGGAGGCCACTGGGGGGCTATGAGACAGGGGCAGGCTCCAGGCTGGAAACAATGGAGGACCAGAAGGGGACATGATAAATGACATGCTCTCTCCTTGGCCTTCTCTCTGTTTCTCTCTTGCCTTCGTGAAGGCTGTTTGTGCTGCACAGCAAGTACGTGTGTCCTTCATGTTGACTGTTCTGAGCCTTTCCCATGTCAGCCCAGACCCTCCACCCAATGGTCTATCTCCATCTGTCCAAGCACACCTCCCCGCTGGGCACTAGGGTCTGGCACAGAACAGACCCCCTGCTGTCCTCAAGGGCCGGCTGTTCAGGGTGCCCAGAGTGGAGAGCCTGTTTTCTTCTGTCCTGATCCTTCCTCCCCTCATTCCTGCAGGACTGGCGACATGTCTTGGCTTACAGGGAAAGGATCCTGAGCTCACATGCAGTAGACTTGGGCAGGCAAAGGGGGGCACCAGGGGCAGAGGCCAAGCCTTGGGGGCAGGTGCCAATCTCCAGTCCCAGGATCCCCCAGGGCAGAACCTGAGCCCTCCCAGTGCTTGCCTTCAGCCACCTGGCTCCCCTCCTGGGAGGCCTCTGCTGGATCCAGAAGATGCTCAACCCTCAAGGCCTCTACTGCCACTGACAGCTGGCACTGGAGGCAGGACAGGCCCTGCCTCTTCTCCCTCTATTGGGACTGGTCCCCTGAAGAACCCTGCAACATGTAGACATTGCCGTAAAATTAAAACGCACAAACTTGCAGACCTGTATGACTCCCAGTGTAATTGGGCCGATAGGCACAGGGCCAGACCACAGGGTAACAGGCACAATCACAGCATGCTAGGTGCCACACCAAGGAAATTTGGCCTGTGAACTCCCAAAGGAGGTAGCAACTAATTCTGCGCCCCACGCCCTCCCACATCCCTCTCCCTCTCTGCGATCAGCGAACGCTTTTTGCTTTTGGCTCTGAATTTCGAAGGAAGGGTATTCCAGGTAGAAGGGACAAGCCCAAAGGTCTTAAGATAGTAAATGCTCCTTCAGAGGTGGCTCATGCTTGACACTTTGGGGCATTTGCCCACTTAGGGTTGTGGTAGTTGTGTCCTGAGACAGACCCCATGCTTTTCATAGCTGGAGCATTCTCAATCCCAGTGTCGGAGGTGACGCAGCTGAGGCCCTGCTAAGTAGAAATGAGAATCCAGAGGCTCATCGCCGGGCTGTCTCTCAGTCAGTAAGAACACCAAGGAGAGAGGGGAGATGCAGGGAGTCAGGGCTGGGGGCGCTAGCGGGAAAGGGAGCGTTGAGCGCCTGCAGAGGCCGCTGCGAGCCCGGAACCCTCCTTGGGGAGTCCCGGCAGCGGCAGACGATCCAGGCCGGAGCCATGCGCAGACACAAGGCATGCTGGGAACTGCGAGCCAGCCGCGGGTCTTCGGGCTTCGTGGGCCTGGGAGGCGCCGGGAAGAGCAGTCGCGACGGGGTTAGGGACGAGACACCGCATTCACTGGAAGGGACAACCCGGCGCCAGTACATAGCCTGAAACGCTCCCCAGAGAGTCCCACGCTTGCTGCGCCGTCCCCAACTGGATCCAGCACTCGCCCGCGGTGTCTTGGCAAGCGCTAGGCTTGTCGGGAAGAGCGGAAGGGCGCAAGCGCGGCGCTGCCCGGAAGTGCCGAGCTGTCAGTGCAGGGCTCGCCGGGAAATGTGGTTCCTCCAGGCGGCCCGGGGCGGTGGCCGCAAGTTCTGCGGACAGCGCGGCCGATCAGGCGTGGACCCGGGATGGCTGGACCGGGCAGCACCGGGGGCCAGATTGGGCCCGGGGCCTTGGCAGGCGGCGCGCGGTCCAAGGTAGCCCCGAGCGTGGACTTCGATCACAGCTGCTCGGACAGTGTCGAGTACCTGACGCTCAACTTCGGGCCCTTCGAAACAGTGCATCGCTGGCGGCGCCTCCCGCCCTGCGACGAGTTCGTGGGTGCCCGGTACGGTGGGCTTCATGGGGTCCGGAGGACAGGAAGGGCGATCTGCGAGAGTCCCAGGGCGGGGTCCAGGGGCGAGGCCGGTGCGTGGTGTCCTGGGGTAGGATCTGGTAATGAGGTGGATGGTTCTGTACAGGACGCTGTTCAGGGCAGGGGAGAGAGGGTTCCGAGAGAGTCCCAGAGCCCGATGACCTGGGACAGAATACTAGAACTAAGTTGTGTTTGTGGATATTGAGCTGGGGTCCCAGGTGCTCTGAGGTGGGGTGAGGAGTCCAGAAAGTCCTGGAGCCGTGTCAGGGGTCCTCACTTGCAGGGTGATTGGTGTTATCGTAGAAGATGATCGATCCTAGCAGTTGAGAGGTGATATCTAACTTCTGTGGCAGCTCTCCTGCTTAGTCCCATTCCTTAGGTGCCCCCCAGGAGGGTCCTGTCCTTACCGCCCTCCACTCCTTTCTTTCCAGGCGCAGCAAGCACACAGTGGTGGCCTATAAAGATGCCATTTATGTATTTGGTGGAGACAATGGGTGAGTGAGTCTGAGCATCAGTGTTTGGACCAGGTAGGGAGAAGTACTGTGGTCAGGGACTGGGCCTGCCCAGCTCCATTACTGTCCTTTCAGATGTTAGCTAGTGCCTCTAAGCTTCAGTTTCCCCATCTGTGAGATTCCTTGCACTCACCTCCCTGGTCGTGGTGAGGATTAAATGAGATCCTGCACTCATGATCCTCAGCACAGCTTCCAGTGGGTGGCACTTGCTCAGTATGTGGAACTGTCCCTCTTCTGAGTAGACGCAGCCTTGAAAGAAACACAACCACTCTTGCGGCCAGCCCTGCCAGGCACTTTTCTTTCCCTGGGCCTCATCCGGTATGGAGGACACAGTTTTATTTATTTCATGCATTTTTCACTTTTTGTGAGGGTTTTCCCACATTGCTGCGAACATTCAGGCAACAACATGATGTTTTGTTGGTGGGCACACCTCCTTTCACATAAACTGTCTCCAGTTAAGTTGTGGCTGGTTTCCTTATGCAGAGGGTGGAGTATTTGCGCATGACCAGTTGTCCTATTCCTGCCTCTCAGCCCCAGGACCTGGCATGAAGCCCTGGAAGAGCTGGCTTCTTTTTTTTTTTTTTTTTTTTTTTTTTTTTTTTGAGACGGAGTCTTGCTCTGTTGCCCAGGCTGGAGTGCAGTGGCGCAATCTCGGCTCACTGCAAGCTCCGCCTCCCGGGTTCACGCCATTCTCCTGCCTCAGCCTCCCGAGTAGCTGGGACTACAGGCGCCCGCCGCTGCGCCCGGCTAATTTTTTCTATTTTTAGTAGAGACGGGGTTTCACCATGGTCTCGATCTCCTGACCTTGTGATCCACCCGCCTCGGCCTCCCAAAGTGCTGGGATTACAGGCGTGAGCCACCGCGCCCGGCTTTTTTTTTTTTTTGAGACGGAGTCTCGCT